>NC_056737.1:1380954671-1381018942 GCF_019279795.1 Protopterus annectens
AATTATGTTTTATTACAGGACTCTATATATTTTACATATGCAATGACAGCTTTAAAGTTTTTTGTTGTATTAAAGATGTGTGTTAATAAAATGAATATTTTTATTAAGAAATGGTCGCTCATAAGGTAGATGCTATATATAGCTAGTGTGGCATGTCTGAGTTAACATTGTTTTGTACTATTCCGAGCACATCTTCAACTATTACTCAGACATTAAGCATGTGGTTGTTCAAGTTTATGCATTATAAATAAAACTCAAGGCATGTTAATCCCCTTTACTGTAAGCTATCATATAGCTTATAATTTTGTTTTTTCCAAAATTCATAAGGATCTATTTAAGTCTACAGTGAAGCCAGTTTTATTAAGATAGAATATATCAATTAGATGTTAGAAATTGAGAGATATATTGCTTGACTTTTTATTTCATATAAAATTTGAACTTTATGAGATAAAGTTCATTTAAAAAAAAAACAACATATGAAATTGTATTCTGCTTTTAATTACATATTTAAACTAGGATAGAGACCACAGCTGTGTCACAAAGAAATTAAGTTTTCCCCACCCTGGCACAGTTGTGTTTTTAAACTCAGATGTCCTTCTAGTTGCCTGCCTCTTATGTTAAATTTTCCACATATCTCCTTCCCTGTCCCCTTTCATTGGCTGTTGTGAGTAAGCACAAAATTATCATATTGTGAAATTAACCCCCTTAAACTATTTAAATTTATTGGCCACCTCACTGTATTCCATAGATCCAGAATACAAAGTGCCTACCACCCTTCCAATCTATCTCAATATTTTAAATTTAGTGGGTCTCCACTTAGATAGCCAAAGCTTAATTACCCCATCTTTCATATATAACTGCTTATTGCACACTGCAACTCTTAGTATATTAACCCATTTTTCCATCTTACCTTTAAAATCTGCAGCATTTACTCCAAGACCACTAATTACTGGAGAGCCCACATTCTGCGTGTCAGTAGTCATCTTGGGATTAGTTCTTCTCTTTTGCTCTTAGTGAGAGAAGGAGCATACATACATTATTTCCTGGAGACTGCTGATCACCAGGAAGGTTAATAACTGCTTTATCGGTGCCAGCTTGGAATTGGTGGTTATTTTTTGCTCCTGGTGAGAGAAGGAGTAGAGTGCATTAATACCTGATTGTTTCTGGTTGGGCAGTGCCTGTCTGTGCTTGACATCCCTGAATGGGCTCTGGCTGCTATTCAAGGCATCTACCAGGAAAAGGCTACAACAAACCTACAGACTCTTGCATCATCTGGGACAAGACTGTGGATCACCAGACAGGCTGTGGCCTGCTTCTCATTTGGAATTGGTGCTAATGTTTTGCTTCTGGTGAGAGAAGAAGCACAGGAGCACTGTATCTCAGCAGAGTGAAGCTGTGGTGAGGCCAACACTAGTAGTAGCCAGAAAGTAGCCATTCACGATTCCCCTCTTTTCATCATTCTTGACAAGCTAATTCTTTACTTTCCATAAGTACTTGATTTGTTTCTAACTTCAGAATATCTTCCAACATACTACATCCATAAATCGGGTCTATATTACGAAAGCAAAAAACCCTATGTGCGAATACCAAAACATTGACCCCTATACTGCAAACCATGAAAATCCCGAACGCACTAAACAGCGAAAAAAAAAATCCAACTGTCATAATCAGACAACCCCACCACTAGCTATATACTACTTACCCAAATAAAATAAATAAACCACATACATATACTAACCAAACCCTACTTCTAACCTAAAGTAAAGCACAAAATCCTACTTCTAACCTACACTAAACCCCACATACACAACTAACTATGCATTATCCTTAACCCCTCCCTAACCCTAAGGTACGTAACTACCACACACGTCCCCTACAGACATACACCCAAACAAAACAAATAATCCACATACATACATTTAACCAAACCCCACATACAAAACTATCTATCCACTATCCTTAACCCCTCCTTAGCCCTAAGGTCCGTAACTACCGCACACTTTCCCTGCGAAAATATACACAAACAAAATAAATAACCTACATACATACATTTAACAAAACCCTACCTCTAATCCTACACTAAATCTAACATACATTACTTATCTAAGCACTTACCTTAACCCGCACCCTATCCTAAACTCCATAAGTATCCAACACTTACCTTATGCAGCTAATCCACAGACAGACCAACCATGGAAATTAGATATTTCCATTTTCGCGGTTTTCAACTTTTGCTCTAAGTCCACTTTGCACTATACGGTTTGCACTAAATGTCTTTTCGCTTTCCTAATATAGACCCCCCATAAATCATCAGGGACTACTTATTAGTTTCCCCCTCAAGTGTTTGGCAGTGCCCTGTATAGGCACAGACAGCATCAATGACAATTTTCTTGTAAAAGCACAACTGAAATTTCACCAATACCTAGTTGCACATAGGGCAATTCATTTGCAGTGACAAGCACTGCCTCCAGAGTTGCAAACTGGATAATCCTGACATTGCTTTATATTCTCACTCCAACCGTCTAATCAATAAAAAAAGGTTTGTTGCCATAGATATGAACTTTCCCATTATCTCTGTTACCATCTTTGTGGATATGGGCATCCTGAGGCAATATAGAAATTGCCTCAGGTTTACTGACAACCAGGTAACTCTCAAACAAACTGATATGACACAATGTCACTGGAGGGAAAGCTCTCACATAAAAGTACTCCTAATGTCAATAAGGTTATCAGTAGTACACATGCAGCACTCATCATGCACAATTCAAAGTAGACATACAGACCCACATATGCTGAGGAACTTAAATGTAACTTTCTTAAACCCCAAAGACCTCCTAGAGAAAGTGCACATAACAAATACCCCCAGCTGTCCAGAATGCACTCTTTCAAAACAGCACCCACATCAGCACATACAGCCACATCTCATGGAGCCTCTACTTCTAAGCCCATAAGGCAAGCCACCACACAATCCAACATTCTGATCATTGGAGACTCCATTGTGAAACACACTGATGTGTCTCTCACCAGGCTGAGTAAGGAGAAAGTCAGAGTCAACTGCTAATCATGGGCTAGGATTCAACACATTACACACACAGTCAGATCACTGGACCACAGATACCACTTTGACTCATTCATAGTCCACGTGGATGTAAATGACCTGAGATATACCTCCATAGACTATATGAAGAGAGACATCATGGAGCTCTTGGAAAATGTGTCCCAGGTTGGTATGAGGCTAGCACTGAACAGCATTTTACCTTCTCCAAGGATAATGCCACAATATGAACAAAAGATGACTGACTTTAATAATTGGCTTTGTGTCTGGTGTCATTCTAAGGGGGTGAAATATTTGTCAGCATGGAAGGGGATAGCCGACAGACCAGGCTGCTTTGTCAGGGATGGTCTGCATCTCTCCCCTTTTGGCTTTTGAATAGTAGTTAAAACATTGTCTTCTCCCATAGTGCCTTTTTCAGGCAATGCCAATCTGAAAGTACCTCCGACATAGCAAATCAAAACTAAGAAAACCTAAAGTCATTACTGCTCAATGCTAGGAGTCTAAACAAAAAACTCCCTAGAAGCTCTCTAAACCCTAGAGAATGTTGATGTCTGTGCAGTCACTGAGACATGGTTTAAAGTCGTGGAAAGCACACTGACAGTGCAAGGTTGTAAAGACTTCTACACATTTAAACCAGCTACTACAAAGACAGGGACTAAAGGTGACTAAAGGTGGAGGTGTCTCAATTTACATAAAAAATAAATATACTTCAAGGCTGGTCAAACTGGATAATGCACTTGAGCTTCTCCATGTTCAAATCACCATAGGTGAAATCCAATACCACTTTGCCTCTATGACCCAAGAAACCCATACCATGCATTTAAACTTATTGAAAACACTCACCATCCAACCCAATACTATATAGTGGGTGACTTTTAATACCCCACTATTAACTGGGAATCCTGTACAACATCAAACATACAGGAACAGAGATTCCTGGATTTTTTAAACCCAAACTCCCTGGACTAGATTCCTAATATACCAACCAGAAGTGCAACCATACTGGATCTGGTCCTCACTAACATGGGAGAGTGCTGTACACCCCCCTAGTGTAATGTCTTCCCTGGTAAAGTCAGACCACAAAATGGTCTTCTTTGAAGTAAAAATAAATCCTGGACCCCCTGCAATATTTAGGAACCACTCTAAAGCTAACTTCCTGCTATTAAGTCATAACCTGGCAAAATGTCAAGTCCCCATAAACCCTGAGAACACTGCTGCCTGTGCAGAACTGTTCACAGAAAACCTATACAAGCATGTTAATAGCTTCATAGAGGCAGCTGTACCTGCCAAGAAGAGTACACAGTTAACGCAAAAAACAACCACCCTGGTGGGATCACAAAATCAATAGGCTGTGTAATAGAAGGAAGAAAATCATGTAAAAAATTAGAATGTGCAGCACCCAGCAGGATAAAAGCACTCTCATCAAACTAAGCAAACAACTCAGAAGATAAATAAAGTTTACCAAAGTCAAATTTGGGGTAAATTTAGCTTACCAGGCCAAGAACAACCACAAGGCATTCTTTAGTTATGTCTGCAACCTCAAAGACAATACACAGTTTTGTGCAGAGCTCATTGTAAATAGTGCCATCTATACTCATCCAGAAGATATAGCAAACCTACTGACTGACAAATTTAGCTCCAACTTTAGCCATCTCTCCTCCTTAGCCTTCCCTTAGGAAATGCCATCAAATATAATTCCCCTGCTATCAATAGGGAACAGGTCCTTAATGCTCCCTGTCTAACACCAAGGACACTGCATCAATAGGTCCAGACAATATGCCAGGATGTCTTCTAAATAACATGAAACAGGACCTATCAGGCCTTTTGGAATTGCTATTTAACTGTAGCCTCTAAGCAGGCTTCATGCCTCATGAATGGAGAACAGCAACTGTCAGCCTTCTGCACAAAAGTGGGCAATGTACAGACCCTGGAAACTACAGACCCTTAAGTCTCATTAGTCTTATATGGAAATCCATGGAAAGAATTATTATGGAAATGACAAATAATGATATAGTAAACTTGTAGACATTGGACTCAAGCCAGTTTGGTTTCATCAAGGGAAGATCATGCCTACTCAGCCAGCTGGACTTCTTTGAGAAGGACTCCAAGGCAATGGATGGAGTCAAAAATGGTTCACAGTGCCTACCTTGACCTGGCCAAGGCATTTGACATAATACCCCACTTGGATATTGTTGACAGTTTCAGTAGGTTAGGTACAAACTCTTATGTCATTCATGGATAGCCAGCTGGCTCAAAGACAGGACCCAGGAAGTTAGAACTGGGTAGTCCACCTCTACAAAGAGACCAGTCACAAGTGGAGTCCCTGTGACCGGTCTTTTTTGTCATTTACTTCTCAGAAGTCAAGGCCAATGTCAATGGCCTCTGGCTGACTAAATCTGCAGATGACTGCAAATTAGGAGCTGTCCTTGAATCCCACACTGACACAGATGTTCTTCAGGAATGACCAACACAGACAAACAACTGGTGTCAGAGCCATGGACTAAATCTAATTGCCAAGAAATGCGTGCTAGTATCCTTTTTTCAAAGTCATCCATCTCAATTAACTATCATATTGACAACACACCCCTTAGAGTTGACCCAATAATCAGGGACTTAGGGACACACTTAGAGAGTAATCTAACTTTTGACCATCATGTGTCTACAGTAGTGAGCAAATAATTCTATATTGTGTAACTTATAAACAAAGGTATAGTATCTAGGTCCAAGGAAGTCATTGTTCCACTATATTTGTTTTTCATTAAAACTTTTATTGAGTACAATGCCCCTTTGTTATGTACCTAACCAGGCATATCCTACAATTGGAATACCCACAGAGGTTCCTCACTAAAAGAATACAGGGCATAAGTAAAATGTCCTATACAGAACACCTCAAGGCTCTATCCCTGTATTCTGTCTCCTACAGTCTGTTGAGGGGAGATCATTGCCTGGCATATGGGGCATTGTCAGATCCCTCTCTGATAGGCTCCTGCATATCTACAAAACAGACAGCACCATACTTACTCATTCTAAAGACTTAAACTATCCAGCCAGGGAATTGTTATGGCTAGGCTTGTATAGGCCCTAGGGCCGATAGCCTAGTACCAACCTATGAACCTATGAACCTATGAACCTTGCCTGTGATATAAATAGGAACTGCTGAGGAGACGGGCATGCATCCTACAGACTACCCCATCTCTGGAACAGGTTCCACATTCATGTGAAGCAGAGTTTCTCCCTAATTGAATTCAAGCGTAACTTGGACAATTGGATGGGTAACAGGAAATTCATTCCTTGTTTGGCAACTATGTCTCTAATGAACACAGGCAACCTGTAAATGGTTCATCTCCCAGGACCCTGCTTGTAAATGTTTCATCTGCCAAGCCTCTGCTTACCCTTATCAAGGGTACCCGTACTTGGGATGCATGGCTAGGCTTGAAAAGACCCTTGTGGTTGTTAGCTTAGTAAACACCTATGAATCTAGAAACCTATGGAACAAAATGATACTTCAAGTTCTTAGGGTGTGGTACTGTTACAGAACTGTATTTGTTGCAATTAAGTGTTAAAACAGAACAGGCAGCTAATTTTATAATATATTATTTGATTTGACTTAATGATGCTTGAAATGTTTATCTTTTTTAAAAAAGAGGATTACATACAGCTGTAGCAACAGCTATGGAGACCTATGAGGCCTTCTATTACACTTATGTCTGTTGAATCAATACATGCATTAATAATGACAATAGTATTTTTTGGATGCAATGTCAGAATTTAAAAGAGATTTATTAATGTATTATTCCTGATAAGTGAAACAGAATAAGATTTATGTAACTTCAAATAACATATGAAAAGCATTATGTGTAATACTAAAAATCAGTGCAAGGTTAGTTAAAAACTAAATTTTATATTTAAATGTTTTCCTGAATTAAGAACATGAATGTCAGAACCAGAATGTATAATGTGAGCAGCTGTCAATTCATTAATATAAACTTTCAAACATGGAGATGTTCACCCATATGAAAAGTCGAACATCTGTACTTCGAAGTTTTCATATTGGTACATCTGAAATTGAAATTTTAATGGTAAACCCTTTCAGTTTATATATTATTTCTGTGTGTGGTTTATATATACTTTAGTACTTTGAAGTAATGCTGTTATCATTTTTGTTTAAGAAGTACCTCATATGGAGAGCTTATCTCATGTAAGTCTATACAGTATATGCAATAAAAATTCATTATCTTGTTTTTGATTTAATTCTTTGATAAATGCCATATGCCCTTTAATTTTTTTAGAACTATGCATTAGTAGTTTCTTTCTGAATCAGACTTTATATTTTCATGCCTTTATTTCTGATTTTGTCATTTAAAATTTTGAATGTACTTTGTTATTTGTACATGTTCTATATTTTTTGGGGAGTGCAGCTTTTTCTGCATACTACTGACTTTATATTCCTGGCTATTTTTCTTTACAGGACCAGTACTTATAATATTTACATTTGCTGTGAATCTACTTAACATATTCAAATTCATAGAACTAAAAAGAAAAAGCAGGTGCTTTGTGTTGCAAACACCATGTTGTGCAGCACAAATATCTACATAATATTTTTTATTTGTCATATCTTAATGAGCCGGCAATTTGTCAAACAAATCAAATGGTGTAGTCTATTTTAACAAAGAATGATGATTGATTTTAACATTAATACAGACAAAGTTTGCATGTAGAGCTCTATAAAATGCTTGTGTTTTATATAAAAATGTTTTACCTTTTTCATATTGAGCAAAAGGAAATAAAGTAGTGTTCTTCACATTTGATAACATTTTAACAAGCTGGTATGAATATATTTAAAACAAAGTATGGTAACAAGATATTTAGAGCACAGACAATGAATGCATTCAAAAACATTTATCACATATTATATGAAATAGTATGAGAGCTACATGCAGGGAGGGAGCAAATCAAAGGCACATTTAGTGTCACTGCATTAGGGGATAAAGTGTATGATATTAATGGCATGCAAATAACTGCATAAGAACATGCAGATGAGTACCATCATGCTAATGTGACTCACTGAGTATGCAAATAATAATATCAAACATGTTAGAGTGGTTCAGAGACTTATAAATCCAGTGGTATGTGTTGCGTTCATCTGTTTTGAACACTGGGACTTTCAGTGTATATAAGTTGTACTCAGACTATTATGCCAGGAATAGCAGTAGTGTTTCCTGAATAAAAAGTGTTACTGGCTGCTACTCTGGCAGTCAGTGTGCAGATGATGCTGTGTGTTGTAGCCCTCTGCATTAAAAACAGACCTGCCAGTGTGTAACATACCATTACCTTCTTGACCAAGACACTGCTGACCTCTACTATGTGAATAGAGAATAATATCTTGGGCAGCTCACACAGAGAAACAAGGGGGATTGTCTATGGTAGAGCACATGAAGACGTGTATAATATTAACCATCCTTGCTATATAAACCTTTCAGCATCCATTAAGGTACATGGTAGGAGTTTCTCAGGCATCACCTTCACAGATCCGGAACCACTTCCTTGACATGATGCTATAGCATTTGGAGGAGCAAACAGGGTTTCCCTGGATAGTAGAAGAGTAAATCTCTGCTATGGAGGCACTATACTGCAAAGCCAATTTCCCTAAGGTACTAGGAGACATTAATTGCACCCACATTGACCTCAAGGCCCCATTTACTTCATATGGAGGATAATATTCCACAAGGTGTCTGATACATCAGCCCAAAGTCAATAAACACGGTACAAGTGAGTTTTCTTTGATTCATGCTAATGAGGCAAAGTGTGTAGCTGGTCAGATGAGTTAAAATTAAATGTGAGTGGGGAAAAAGTGGGGAAAAGACAGCTGTTTTTAGATCTCTAGATGGGGTTGAAAGACGATATGTGGACAGATATGTGGTCAGGAGGAGGAGTAGAAGTATTATAGTAAATGCTCTACAAATTTGAGGGAATGTGTCACTGATTAATGACAGATTAAGGTTGTATTGAATGGGCTTGGCTATAAAAATATCACATCTTTTCCTAAAACCTTGGGGGGGTGACAATATGCGAGTCTGCAAATCTTTAACTGTGTATTTATTTACGTCCTACATTTATATTTGGAAGGAAAATGTGAAGGTGAAATCTTTTAATTAAGGTACAAGATAGGGGCTAATATTCATAGGTTCCTAATTTCATAGGTAGGTACTAGGCTATCTGCCCTAGGGCATTTATAAGCCTAGCCAGAATGTGTTGGCTTTCGCCACCCTTTTAGATTTGATTAGATTCCTGAGCCTCTGTCTAGCAGGGCCATAGAAGTAATCCCAGGAGTAAATTTACGATTTCCCATCCACTCATCAAGATTTCTCTTGAAGAGGGTCAGTGAGGGGTTCTGCCTAACATGGATTGGTATTCTATTTCAGAGCGAGGGAAGCCTCTGGGATATGAATCTATCCCTCCAGCATCTCTTATTTATTGTTGTGCTGTGGTTTAAATCCCTGGAACGTGTAGCTCTAAGGGATTTGGTTTTCTTGAAGTGGAGCATGTCCATTAATTCCGGGTTGGACATGGCCTTATACGTCAGGCATAGATCACTTCTGAGCAGGCAGTAAGCAACTGCGTAGAGCTGGAGTTTCTTTAGTTGAGATGCATAAGGCATCTGTTTGAGGCCCACAATCCTTTGGTGAGGTACTTCTGAGGTCTTTCCAGCTGTTGCAGGTGTCGGGTAAGGTACATCCAAAATGGGGCATTGTACTCTATTATGGGCCAGATGAGCGATGAGTAGAGGGGCACAATGACCTCTCTTGATCTAGATGTGAACGCTTTTGTGATTAGGTGGGCTATATGGAAGGTTTTTCTAACCACTTTGGCAATGTGATTATCAAAGGAGAGGTTGCTATCTACTTGGGTCCCCAGATCCATGATTACATCTTCCGTACTTAGTGGATTTCCACCTATGTGGTAGTTCATGGGCACTTTGTTTTTCCCAAAGGGGATGACTATGCACTTTTTGGCATTTAGCTTGAGGCCATGGTTCTGACACCAGGTATTCATCTCCGTAAGACCCTTCTGGAGGATGTCTGGGTCAGCCGGAGAGTTGATTATGGCTCCCAGTTTGCAATCATCTGTGAACATGGTCAGCCATAGTCCTCCCATGCATGCCTGTAGCTCAGAAAAGTATATACCAAACAAGAGGGGTCCCAGGACTGAGCCCTGTGGGATGCCACTTGTAACCAGTTTGGAGTCGGACATGGCACCCACAATTCTGACCATGTGAGTTCTATCCATGAGCCAGTTTGCACCCCATCTCATGACATAAGGGTTAATGTTCAAGCTGGTAAGCTTATCTATAATGCCAGAGTGGGGTATTGTGCCAAAGGCAAAAAACCAACAGCTCATGACCGAAGAAATCACCAGGATCCGGATATCTTGCAAATACCTTTATTTTATTTGAAGTGTAAAATCCACAAAATAGCTGCTCACAAATGAAAGATTTAGAAACAAACAATCCAGTCAAGTGCTTTCGCCTGGGCTCTCCCAGGCTTTATCAAGACAAAACCACAGGGAATGTGCATTCATTATATACATATGCTACTCTAATAATTCAATTATGTAATTAATTAATTGGGCTATTCCCATTGTTTGAAAATATCTTGGTATTTAAAGGTACATGTTGTGAATAGAAGCAAAAACAAAAGCAAAAACAAAAGCAAAAACAAAATCCTTATCATTTTCAGGGTCCCACATGTATAAAAATAAAATTTTATCTGTTAAGTGTGTTAAATAATCTTATATTAAATATTCAATATTAAAAACTGATAAATATATATTAATTTAAATAATATTTACATATTTATAAATAAAATTGATAAAACATTATTATTCTAAATATAATTAATAAATATATATGCTTATAAATAAGTACTGTGCATAAAATCGTACTCCTAACATTTTATTATAATTTATTACAACTTCAAAAATGGACTATGTTACCTTATTAGATACAAACAAATAATATGTAAAAAATGCAAAAAACATCATTTGATACAATATGTCTCCCTAAAATTGCTAAAAACTACTAAAAACAATTGTTTTACTAAAATTATAATAATTTTGAACCCAAACATTTTTTATATAATTGCAATTTTATGAGTAAACTATAGTTTGGCCCTACATAGTTTAAGAGCACTATTAATACTAATGGCATCATTAAGCCCTGGTAGTCTTGTGGCATTCAATTTTATTTGCCATAACAATTCTTTATATTCCAGGGATGCTTCCCAGTCCCCCCCTCTTACACTGTTAAAAACTTGTTCCAAGACAAAAAATTTTAAGCACATATTATTACAAGTTAAAGAATGTTTGTAGAATGCATTTGATTCTTTTTTATTTTTGATTTCATAAATGTGTTCGTATACTCTTCTTTTTAGAGCTCTTTCAGTTTTTCCCACATAAAAACATAAACAGTGTTGACAAAATCCCAAATAAACCACACCTTTTGAATTACAATTAAAATGACCTGATGGGAACAAATTTATGTTTTTAGATTTTAAATAAATACCTTTATTATCTAGTATGTAGCAACATTGGTTACAAGCATTGCATTTATAGGTTCCCCTGGTGAGTTGGTTTTCATTAATGCTAGATAGTGCTTGCCTTTCCAATAATTCTTTTAAGTTGCAGTCCCTTCTTCTAACAAATTGTGGTTTGTTTGGAATACTTTTCTTAAGATCTTCATTAATGGAGCTGTTGGTTTTGTGCTGTTTCTGCCTTTGGTTCTAAAGATTTTGTATTGTATCGTGCCAAAGGCCTTTGCGAGGTCTAGGTAGGCTGTGTGGACTACCTTTCCCTCATCTATGACCTTGGTAACTATTTCAAAGAAGTCTACTAGGTTTAAGAGGCAAGATCTGCCTTTAACAAAGTCGAATTGGGTAGGTTCCAGTGTTTGGAGGTTCCCAATGTCTTTGTTTATGAGATCCATGATGATGTGCTCCATAGCCTTGCAGACCAGGCCTGTCAGGCTTATAGGGCGATAGTTCCCGGGATCCTGTGGCTCCACCTTTGTGGAGCGGGATAACTGTTGCTGTACACCATTCTTTGGGTACATATCCTGTAGTAAGGCTGAGTTTGAACACTGAATTTATGTGAGGGTTTAGTTCTTTTTGGATCTCGTGAAAGACGCAGCCTGGGATACCATCCGGTCCTATTGATGCTGTGTTTTTGGCTTTGGAGAGGGCTGTTTTCACCTGTGTGTCTGTGATGTTTGGGGGGTCTACATTCTTCTGGGATGGATATGGGCCCTTTTGGGGGTGAGGGGGGGGTAAAGTGTGCACTGAAACTGTCAGCCAGGATGTTGGCAATGTCAGTGGGTTCAGTGTATTTTTTGCCATTTTGCACCAGCTCAGAGCAGGTCTAAGAGTTGCCACCTAGATTCTTGACATAGCTAAAGAAGGCCTTGTGATTATCTTTAGAGTCTTTGGCAATTTTTCTTTCGAAGCTGGCCTTGGATGATTTTATGAGGGATCATAGTTTCTTGCTAATACTGATCAAGGATGCCTTCCCTTTTTGGGATTTTGCTCTGTCATGTAGTAGTTTCCTCCTTCTGTTGTATAGCTTATTTATGGCCGGGGTCCACCAGACTGGTCTCCTCTTTTTGGAGGAGTGAGTCTTGGTTGTACTTGGGATGGCTCGATCCATGCATTCCTGTAGGTGCTCATATAATGCATTTGTAAAGGATTCTGTGGTTTGGGCAGCATTTTCCATTAGCCCGGGGGCTTTGAAACATTCCACCTCTGTTTTGAGAAGTGTGAAGTTTGCTTTTGAGAAATTTTTCACAGTGGTTTCCTTGGCTGGGGGTGGGGTCAGGATCTGGATGTCCAGTGTGATTAGTTTATGGTCTGATCTTACCAACGAGGGGTTTACCACTGGTGTGGAACATTGAGCCCCCATGTTGGTGATGACCAGGTCCAATATGTTGTCACCTCTTGTGGGAGTGTTGACCAGTTGTTCCAGGACGTTTGAGTTTATAAACTCCAGGAAACATTGGGCAAAGGAGTTGGGACTTGAGTAGTTTTCCCAGTCAATGTCTGGGTAGTTGAAATCACCCAATATCATGGTGTTTGGTGAGACCTTCATATTCTCCAATGTTCTCAGGAATGCCAAGTGGGGGTCCTGAGACAAGGTGGGTGATCTGTAGCAAGCTACAATCTAAAAAGCAGTTTTGACCACTGTTAGTTGCACACTGTTAATGATTATAGATCCAGAGGACTGAGCGCTGTTCCTGAACTATTCAACAAATAGGTTGGATATGGTAGAGATTTTTGATAGAGCGAGACCCACTGGGTTGTGATAAATACTTTGTGCTTTTTACCAAATGACTAGCTTCATGACTGAATCTCTTTGGGTTATAAAAGTCTGGCCTGGCATGAGTTTTAATACAAGTACATTCAGTGTGATGAACTATTATTATCATTACTATTATTATTATTATTATTATTATTATTATTAGTAGTAGTAGTAGTAGTAGTAGTAGTAGTACTAGTACTAGTAGTAGTAGTAGTACTAGTAGTAGTACTAGTAGTAGTAGTAGTAGTAGTAGTACTAGTAGTCATACTAGTAGTAGTACTAGTAGTAGTTGTAGTAGTAGTAGTAGTAGTACTAGTAGAAGTAGTACTAGTAGTAGTAGTAGTAGTAGTAGTAGTAGTAGTACTAGTAGTAGTAGTAGTAGTAGTAGTAGTACTAGTAGTAGTAGTACTACTAGTAGTAGTAGTAGTAGTACTAGTAGTAGTACTAGTAGTAGTAGTAGTAGTAGCAGTAATGTTGTTGTTGTCATTATTATCATTATTGTTATCATTTTCAGTCAGTCTGAGTATCACATACATTTATCCAGTAAGGATGCGATTTAAGGATTTTAAAACATTTATTTCTTGTTTTTAAATGATAAATTGCCTCTTTTCACTGCCCAGTTTTTCCATGGGATAGTTTTCTTTGTAGTATTGTAAAGTTAGGTTGTTCAGAAATCATTCCAAGGCCATGCCACAGCTGGTTTGTTCATTAACACAAATCCAATTTTTGCTTATTTATGTATTTAACATTTTGTTAAATGGGTAAGTAAAATAGTCCAAAGATCCTTTTCAGCCATGACCTGAGACAAATAGGCAAGACAAAATACAGTAACAGCATATGAGCTTGACAAAATTGCAGTTGGCAGTTAAAGCAGACAAACGGAAACCAGTAAAATGCACAAAAGCAGTCCGGACAAGCACTGTAAAGCCCAAAAAAATGTTAAAGTCCTTATTGTGAAGGCTGTTTGCAATACGAGCTGTAACACTGAAATTGAAATCCACTTGCACGTATAAAGCCACACTGAAGTCGAAAAAAACTTAAACCTTAACGCACTTTACTGTTAAAACAAGCGTTTTCGCTGTGGTTAAAACTACAGCTTCATCAGAAGCAAAAGTAAAATGCAGTGTCAGAGTCAAGCTTTATACGTGCAAGTGGATTTCAATTTCAGTGTTACAGCTTGTATTGCAAACAGCCTTCACAATAAGGACTTTAACATTTTTTTGGGCTTTACGGTGCTTGTCCGGACTGCTTTTGTGCAGTTGGCAGTTAGAGATATAGCTAACAATGCATTGTATTGTTTGCAATATAGTATAGTAATTACTATTTATGAACCAGAAATTAAAAGGTTTGTAGAGCAGAGAATAAAACTACAGAGTAAAGGGCACATAAAATAGTAAAAGTGTTTGTGGTAGGGCAAGCCTAAATGATGCACTGCAGGATAGATTATATGTGCAATACATACCATTTTTCAAGAGGAACAACTTTAAAACAGCCATCTAAGTAACCATTACCTGTACAATATGATATAAAATATGTACAATATTATATGTACAATATAAAATAAAATATACTATAATATTAAAATATAATATGTACAATATGATATGATATCATGGACCAGATGGCATCCCGGGCTGTGTACTGCATGAACTACCAAATGAACTGGCACCTCACCTAAGTGTCATGTTTAATCATAGCCTCACCTCAGGCTTCGTGTCCACTGAGTGGTGCACAGCCACAGTTATCCCACTCCACAATGGGGGGATCCACCTTGGATCCCTGGAACTACTGTCCCATCAGTCTGATGAGCCTGATCTGCAAGGGCATGGAACGGATTATCATGGAACTTATAAACAAAGACATTGGCAACCTTCAGACACTGGACCCCACAGAGTTTGGGTTCGTGAAGGGCCAATCTTGTCTCCTGAACCTGATTGACTTCTTTGAATCAGTCTTCAGACTGTGGACAAGGGTAAGATGGTCCACACAGCCTATCTGGACCTCACCAAGGCCTTTGACACCATCCCCCACTCTCTAATCATAGATAAACTTACTAAGCTGGGCATAAATCCCTACGTCACTCGATGGGTTGCCAACTGGCTTACTGACAGAACCCAGACTGTAAAAGTAGCCGACTCCAAATCCAGCTCCAGACAGGTGACAAGTGGAGTACTTCAGGGTTCAGTCCTGGGACTGCTCTTGCTTGGCATCTACTTCTCTGAAGTACAGGCCAACACTAAGGGACTCTGGCTAACAAAGTTCCCAGATGACTGCAAACTGGGAGCCATTAGTGAATCCTCAAATGATGTGGATATTCTACAAAAGGGCCTTACAGAAATAGATGCTTGGTGCCAGAGCCATGGTCTCAAGCTTAATGCCAAGAAATGTATAGTTATCCCCTTTGAGAAAAAACATGTACCCATGAATTGCCACATAGGTGCACTAAACACTGAAAGTGTGATGAGAGACTTAGGGACACAGGTGGACAGTGGTCTCAACTTCGATAACCACATTGCCACAACAGTCAGGAAATCCTTCAATGTCACACACCTCATCACTAATGGCTTTTCATACAGAAAAAAGGAGGTCATTGTCCCACTGTACTCATCCCTCATTAGACCCATTATAGAGTACAATGCCCTGTTTGGTATGTACCTCACAAGACATCTGCAACAGCTGGAAAGGCCGCAGAAATACCTCACTAAAAGAATCACAGGCCTAAAGCAGATGCCCTATGCTGACCATCTAATAAAACTCCAGCTATACTCTGTGGCATATTGTCTACTCAGAGGTGATCTCTGCTTAACATACAAGGCCATGTCAAACCCTGAGCTGTTGGACATGCTCCACTTAAAGAAATCCCAGTCCCTCAGAGTCACATGCTCCAGGGATCTAAACCTTGTCATCACAATGAACAAAACATGCTGAAGGGATAGGTTCCTGACCCAGAGACTCCCCATACTCCGGAATACACTGCCCTTACATGTCAAGCAGAGTGTCTCCTTGGCCCTCTTCAAAAGGAACCCTGACGATTGGATGAGAGATAGGAAATTCAGTCGCCCTGCTAGACAGGGGTCCAGGGAAGTAAATATTGTGGGAAGAAATATCCAGGGAATTGTTATGGCTAGGCTTGTATAGGCCCTAGGGCTGATAGCCTATTACCAACCTATGAACCTATGAACTATATTTACAGTATGTACAACTGAGTCATATGTAATGATTTCAGTAAACAATGCTCTTATGAAGAACAGATATAAAACATTATATGTTCTATATTTAACAAGTTTCAAATTGAGCTTACCTAATATGTACAGTATGCTATGCAGCAAATAGGATAAGGTGGAGATATCTAATATTGCACAATCCACTGGTTTGTAATAGTCACAGTGTCTAATGAAATGACTTTAACAGCAGGCAAGATCAGAAATAAAAGGTAACATCAGCAAGACCTGTAATGCTAATCTATGTCATTAAATCATTTGCAGTCATTTTCTTCAGTAAAGAAGTTTTTATTTTTTTCTTAAAAACTCATGCCACTTCTCAGCAAGTTTAACCCTGTCATGCAGCTTGTTCCAGGAGGTTGGGACAATTTTTGCAAAGGCTTTTTCTTTGATACTTAATCGGAGTGGATGGCTAACAAGATCGAGTGCACATTTCCTTCTGAGTGATTACGTCTGTTCCATAATAGTTGCATGATTTTTAAAGGAGGCAATATCCTTCCTATAGGAGTTTAAAGGTGAGTATGGTCAGTAAACTGATGGATCTAGGACCTACTGACAGCTGTTTACCTCTCCTCAGGCTGGTACAGTGATGCTCCTTGGGATTAGCTAAATGAATAGACCTCAATATCCTGTTTCTCTTCTTTGCAGTAATGTTATATAATGTGAGGAAACTGAGGAATTAATGAGGAGTGCATCTTCTAGTCTTGAGAGTATCACATTAATGTCCATTGTCCTGTGTCTTACAGGTGGCTGATGCACTGCTAAATGAGTGTCTTTAGTTCGAAAATGTAATATTGTGGTAAGCCAGGCCCCTCTTTTTACAGTGTAATATAACTACTGAGTTGCTACATATCGTTTTCTGGGGGTTTGAGGTCATTTTCAGCTCACCAGTTTTAGAAGTTCTTCTTTTGAAAAGTGGCGAGATAAACAAGCTTGTTTTAATCGCTTATAGGAAAACAACTTTTTCCCACCTACCCAGAGGAGTAAGCATATTAGATATTTTTTGGAAAACATGTAATTGTGTAATTACTTTGTTCAACTGAGTTGCAAGATGGTAATTTGGCACCTATCTTTAAGAATAAGGGTGATGTGCAGAGCTGCAGTAACTACAGAGGGATAAAACTGATCAGTCATAGTTTGAAGTTATGGGAAAGAGTAGTGGAAGCTAGGTTAAGAAGGGAGGTGATGATTAGTGATCAGCAGTATGGTTTCATGCCAGGAAAGAACACTACAGATAGGTTCATAGGTTCATACTAGGCTATCTGCCCTGGGGCATTTATAAGCCTAGCCCAATTGTGTTTGGCTTACGCCACCCCTTGATTTGAGAATACTGTGCCCTTTTTAAAGTTTAGTTTACTGTGCCTCTGTCTAATAGTGACAAGGAAGTAATCCCCGGGACAAACCTACGATCCCCCATCCACTCAAGATTCTTCTTGAAGAGAGTCAGTGAGGTGCTCTGCCTAACATGAATTGGAAAAGCGAAGGGAGCATCTGGGTTATGAATCTGTCCCTCTAGCATGTTCTATTTATTTCTGTGCTGAGGTTCAAGTCCCTCAAGAGCATGGCTCTAAGGGATTTAGATTTACTGAGGTGGAGCATGTCCATTAATTCTGGGTTGGAAATAGCTTTATATGTCAGGCATAGATCGCCTCGAAGTAGGTGGTATGCAACTGAGTAGAGCTGGAGTTTTTTTAACCGAGCAGCATATGGCATCTGTTTGAGTCCCTTGATCCTCCTAGTGAGGTACTTTTGGGGTCTTTCTAATTGCTGCAGGTGTCAGGTAAGGTACATCCCAAAGGGGGCATTGTATTCTATGATGGGCCTGATGAGGGATGAATAAAGGGGCACGATTACCTCTCTTGATCTAGATGTGAATCCTTTCATGATGAGGTGGGCTATGTAGAAGATCTTTCTAACCACTTTGGCAATGTGGTTGTCAAAGGAGAGATTGCTATCAACTTGGGTCCCCAGATCCCTAATTACTTTCTCTGTACTTAATGGGTTACCACCTATGTGGTAATTTGTGTGCACATTGTTTTTGCCAAAGGGTATGACTATACACTTTTTGGCATTTAGCTTTAGACTATGGCTCTGGCACCAGTTATCCGTCTCTGCGAGTCCTTTTTGAAGGATGTTTGTGTCAGCTGGAGAGTCAATTATGGCGCCCAGTTTGCAGTCATCTGTGAACTTGGTGAGCCATAGTCCTCCCACATTGGCCTGTACCTCAGAAAAGTAAATACCGAACAAGAGAGGTCCCAGGACAGAACCTTGTGGGATGCCACTTGTGACCGGTTTTGAGTCTGACATGGCTCCAGCAACTCTGACACTGTGGGTTCTGTCTTTGAGCCAGTTTGCAACCCATCTTGTGACATAGGGGTTTATATTTAGGCTGAATAGCTTATCTATGATGCCCGAGTGGGGTATTGTGTCAAATGCATTTGCGAGGTCCAGATAGGCTGTGTGGACTATCTTCCCTTCATCTATGGCCTTGGTGACTGTTTCGAAGAAGTCGACCAGGTTCAAAAGGTAGGATCTGCCCTTGACAAAGCCAAATTGGGTAGGATCTAGTGTCTGTAGGTCCCCAATGTCTTTGTTTATGAGTTCCATGATGATCCTCTCCATAGCCTTGCAGACTAGGCTAGTCAGGCTTATGGGGCGATAGTTTCCAGGGTCCGCAGAGGTGCCACCTTTGTGGAGTGGGACCACTGTTGCTGTACGCCATTCTTTGGGCACATATCCTGTAATGAGGCTGAGATTGTACAGCAGTTTTACTTGAGGGATTAGTTCTTCTTGCAGTTCATGTAGGACACAACCCGGGACGCCATCTGGTCCCATGGAAGCAGTGTTTTTTGCTTTGGAGAAGGCGGCCTTCACCTGAGCATCAGAGATGTTTGGGAGGCTGCACACTGCCAGGATAGATACTTGCTCTTTTGGGGGGGAGGGGGTGGAGAAGTTTGCACTGAACCTGTCTGCCAGGATGTTGGTGATGTCTGTTGGTTCAGTGTGTTTTTTGTCGCTTAGAATCAACTCAGAATAAGTCTGGGAGTTGCATCCCAGGTTCCTAACATAACTGAAAAAAGCCTTAAGATTGTCTTTAGTGTCCTGTGCAATTTTTCTCTCAAAGCTGGCCTTGGAGGATTTTATGAGGGATCGTAATTTTTTGCTAGTACTGATCAGAGATGCCTTCCCTTTTAGGGATTTTGCTCTATCATGTAGTAGCTTCCTCCTTCTGTTGTACAGTTTACTTATGGCTGGGGTCCACCAGACTGGACGTCTGCCTTTGGATGATTGGGTCTTGATTTTGTTTGGGATAGCATGATCCATGCATTCCTGGAGATGTCCGTAGAATGCGTTTATATAGGATTCTGTAGTTTGGGCCATAGTTTCCACTGGCCCTGGGGCCTTGAAGGATTCCACTTCAGTTTTGAAGTGTGAAGTTCGCTTTTGAGAAGTTTTTCACTGTGGTTTTCTGGTCTGGGGGTGCAGTCGGGATGTGGATATCCAGTGAAATTAATTTATGGTCTGATCTTACCAATGAGGGATATGCTTCTGGTATGGAGCATAGAGTCCGCATGTTGGTAATGATCAGGTCTAGTATGTTTTCCCCTCTTGTGGGAGTGGTGACTAGTTGTTCCAT
Organism: Protopterus annectens; assembly: GCF_019279795.1. Taxonomy (NCBI): domain Eukaryota; kingdom Metazoa; phylum Chordata; order Ceratodontiformes; family Protopteridae; genus Protopterus; species Protopterus annectens. The sequence goes on from NC_056737.1 coordinate 1,380,974,929, forward strand.
AGCATTTGAGTTTATAAATTCCAGGAACCTTTGGGATAAGGTGCTGGGGCTTGAGTAATGCTCCCAGTCTATGTTTGGGTAGTTGAAGTCGCCCAATATAATGGTGTTCGGAGAGATCTTCATGTTCTCCAATGTTTTCAGGAAAGCCGAGTGGGATTCCTGACTTTGAGAGGGTGGTCTGTAGGATGCTATAAACTGAAAAGCAGTCTTGCCCGCTGTCAGTTGCACATGAATGGTCTCCGATACTTCGTGCAATGCCACTAACCTGGAGGTCTGGATATCCTTGATAAATATGGAAACTCCCCATCCTTTTGTGGTTCGGTCCGGGTTTTGGGGCCGAAAAGCATGATATGAGGTATAACCTAGTTGTGCTGGGGTGCTCTCTGGAGCCTTGAACCAGGTTTCTGTCACTGCACAGATATCGATGTTCTCCATACTGAGGAAAGCTTCAAGTGCATGCATCTTGAGGTTAAGACTTCTGGCATTTAGCAGCATTACCCTTAGTTTCTTGTTCCTTGTGCTGTCTATGGAGGTGGGTTTGACTTTTGAGCCTTGCCTAAAAAAGGCACTATGGGGGTGGCAAGAGCCTTTGCCAATATCCGAAAGCCCAGGGGAGGCAGGTGCAAGCCGTCCCTAGTGAAGCAACGTGGCTTGTCGAGCATGTCTTCCCAGGCTGACAGACACTGGATCCCCTTTGAATGGCACCAAAATTTTAGCAAATTGTTAAAATCGATCATTTTGTCTTTATACTGCGGCATCATTCTAGGTGAGGGTAAGATGCTGCTCAAGGTCAGGGTCATACCGGCCTGGGCTACATGATCAGAGAGCTCCTCTATGTCTCTTTTCATGTAGTCGAGGGAGGTATGTCTCAGGTCATTCACGCCAGCATGTACAATGACTGAGTCATATTTGTATTTGCTTTGGAGTGACCTGAGTGCTTGCGTTATGTGGCAGATCCTAGCACCTGACAGGCAGCTCAATGTGACCTTCTCTTTATTCAGCCTGGTGAGCGGGATGTCAGTGTGTCTGACAATAGAGTCACCTATTACAAGAGTATCAGGTGTGTTATTTAGCCTTAAGGGTTGTGACTGCTTGGCACACTGACTTTGTGTGCTATGTGTTGTACGTGTTTTGTTTTGGGGTAGTGTTTTCTTGGATGTCTGCTTTGGAGGTCTCTGTTGCTTAGGTAGATTTTTATTTAGAGCCACCGAGTATGTTTTTGTGTTTTTATGTGTTTGGTTCGCTGTTGTGGTGGGACTATGTGATACTGGAATTGTGTTGTGTGAGGTTCCCTTCTCCTCCTGTCAGTTACACCAGTTTTGAGATGAGGGAGCTCAGCCTCCAGTTTGGCTATATGGTTGCATCTCTCACATATATTTGAACCTGTTTGGAGGAGGAGAGGGTTGTCCGTGTACATGAGACAGTTGTAACATTGCCTCAAAATTCCCAGATTCACCAGCTGGACTGGAGAGGAAACCATTGACTGACCTTTGGACATGCTAGAGTAATATAGGGAACTGAATTAAAACGGACCAATAGGGGACAAGGTAATCATAGAGAGTATAAGAGTAAGTAGTGCTTATGGTTTATTAGTGCTAACTTGTAAAATTACTTATTTGGACCAGTGAGGAGCCTTAGAATGAGAATATGGTGTTTAATTTGAGAGATAGAGCAGTTCTAATGGAAAAAGTGAAGAGCAGACTTTGTGGTGCCAGGAATAGTTTAAACCCAATTAGGCGGCACTGCCTGATGTTGCGCTATGCGCAAAAACGCGCAAAACTGCGCAAAAGAGGGTTTTAAGAGAGTGAGATCAAGGAGTTAGGAATTGACCCAAAATGGCCAATGAAACTACAGTTTCAAGGCAGTAACCACTCCCACAGGGGCAGGCAGGCTGCTCAATGTTTATCAATACCACTGATGAACACAGAGACTTCCCTTTAGCCCAAGCAAACAATGGCCTCCAAGAAATTACAAACAGTTCAGAACAGCAAATCTGTAACTGAACTTTTTTAAATCACAGAAAAGTGGGAAGAAAGCAAGATTTTTTTTTTGTTTGTTTGTTTTTTTTAAGAGGTTCACAAGTATCAACAAGTTAGAACAGTGCAGTAAATGACCCCACACTTGAGTGCTAGGCCAGAGACGGATAAAATGCAAGTTTTAAGAAAACAATGATTTTAAAAATAAGTGCAGGCAGGAAATTCAGTAATCAGCTCTAGGTTGTGTTCTAAATACAGTTACCAACACAGAAATCAAGTTTAACAAGCCAGAAAATGCTCAAAAGTAGGCAGCAATGCAGAAAAACTTAACAAATAATCTGAAGCAAAATACTTAAAATCTCAAAAGTGGCTCCTTTCTTCTCTCAGCATTTTCTCTTCTTGGTGGGTGCTTCACCAACAGCCAACAAGTCCAAAAAGATGCCAAAACCACGAGGCAATTGGGCTTTAAGAGAGGGAGATCAAGGAGTTAGGAATTGACCCAAAATGGCCAATAAAACTACAGTTTCAAGGCAGTAACCACTCCCACAGGGGCAGGCAGGCTACTCAATGTTTATCACTGCCACTGAAGAACACAGAGACTTCCCTTTAGCCCAAGCAAACAATGGCCTCCAAGAAACATACAAACAGTTCAGAACAGCAAATCTGTAACTGAACTTTTTTAAATCTCAGAAAAGTGGGAAAAAAGCAAGATTTTTTTGTTTTTTTTTTAAGAAAAGCAGAGGTTCAAAAGTATCAACAAGTTAGAACAGTGCAGTAAATGACCCCACACTTGAGTGCTAGACCAGAGACAGATAAAATGCAAGTTTTAAGAAAAAACGATTTTAAAAATAAGTGCAGGCAGGAAATTCAGTAATCAGCTCTAGGTTGTGTTTTAAATACAGTTACCAACACAGAAATCAAGTTTAACAGGCCAGAAAATGTTCAAAAGTAGGTGGCAATGCAGAAAAACTTAACAAATAATCTGAAGCAAAATACTTAAACTCTCAAAAGTGGCTCCTTTCTTCTCTCAGCGTTTTCTCCTCTTGGTGGGTGCTTCACCAACAGCCAACAAGTCCAAAAAGATGCCAAAACCACGAGGCAATCAGGTTTTAAGAGAGGGAGATCCAGGAGTTAGGAATTGACCCAAAATGGCCAATAAAACTACAGTTTAAAGGCAGTAACCACTACCACAGGGGCAGGCAGGCTGCTCAATGTTTATCACTGCCACTGATCTGATAAACACAGAGACTCCCTTTAGCCCAAGCAAACAATGGCCTCCAAGAAACTTACAAACAGTTCAGAACAGCAAATCTGTAACTGACCTTTTTTAAATCTAAGAAAAGTGGGGAAAAAGCAAGATTTTTTTTTTTTGTTTTTTTTAAGGAAAGCAGAGTTTCACAAGTATCAACAAGTTAGAACAGTGCAGTAAATGACCCCACACTTGAGTGCTACGCCAGAGACAGATAAAATGCAAGTTTTAAGAAAAAAATGATTTTAAAAATAAGTGCAGGCAGAAAATTCAGTAATCAACTCTAGGTTGTGTTCTAAATACAGTTACCAACACAGAAATCAAGATGCAATGTTTGCTCTGAGAGTGTTGTTGGAGAAATACAGAGAAGGTCAGAAGGAGTTGCATTGTGTCTTTGTGGACTTAGAGAAAGCATATGACAGGGTGCCTAGAGAGGAGTTGTGGTATTGTATGAGGAAGTCGGGAGTGGCAGAGAAGTATGTAAGAGTGGTACAGGATATGTATGAGGGTAGTGTGACATTGGTGAGGTCTGCAGTGGGAGTGACAGACGCATTTAAGGTGGAGGTGGAATTACATCAAGGATCAGCTCTGAGTCCTTTCTTATTTGCAGTGGTGATGGACAGGTTGACAGATGAGATCAGACAGGAGGCCCCGTGGACTATGATGTTTGCAGATGACATTGTGATATGTAGTGAGAGTAAGGACCAGGTTGGGGAGATGCTGGAGAGGTGGATATATGCTTTAAGAGGAGAGGAATGAAGGTCAACAGGGCTAAAACAGAATATATGTGTGTAAATGAGGGGGAGGGTAGAGGAATGGTGAGGATGCAGGGAGTAGAGTTGGTAAAGGTGGATGAGTTTACATACTTGGGATCAACAGTTCAGAGTAATGGTGAGTGTGGAAAAGAGGTGAAGAAGAGAATACAGGCAGGGTGGAATGGGTGGAGAAGAGTGTCAGGAGTGATTTGTGACAGATGGGTACCAGTAAGAGTGAAAGGGAAGGTCTACAAGAGGGTAGTGAGACCAGCTATGTTATATGGGTTGGAGATGGTGACATTGACAAAAAGGAATGAGTCAGAGCTGGATGTGGCTGAGTTAAAGATGTTAAGATTTGCACTGGGTGTGACTAGGATGGACAGGATTAGGAATCAGTATATTAAAGGGTCAGCTCAGGTTGGACAGTTTGGAGACAAAGCAAGAGAGGCGAGATTGCATTGGTTTGGACATGTGCTGAGAAGGTATGCTGGGTATATTGGGTAAAGGATGCTAAGGATGGAGCTGCCAGGTAAGAGGAAAAGAGGAAGGCCTAAGATAAGGTTTATGGATGTGGTGAGGGAGGACATGCAGGTGGTTGGTGTGAAACAGCATGATGCAGAGGACAGGAAAAAATGGAAACAGATGATCCGCTGTGGCGACCCCTAACGGGAACAGCCGAAAGAAGATGATGATGATCTGAGCTGCAAGAAGGGAAATTTAAGTGCTGGTCTAATGTAATTCCAGGACATCTTTGCTTCATTGAGTAATGTAGTGATGTATCTGTGTGATCTGTAATAGCAATAGAAATGACATTTTATGTTTCTGGGATGCTCCAAAGAGCATGATAATGGCCTTAACTGTGTTTTTGTAAGTTAGTTTGTACTCAGCTTCTTCCATACTTGCTTAACTTTGACTTACATGGCTGAAGCAGAGAATACCACATCCTCTGCATAAAGGATACATTTAAGGTTATGTAGAGCCCAGGGAGGTCATTAATGTAATTGGGGGGGGGGGGTAAGAGATTGCCCAGAACAGACCTCTGTGGGACACCCCTGATGATTTTACCAACCATGGTGATAACTTCTTCATCATTGATCATGAGAATGTTCTATTTATTAGATAGTTATAAAATCAGAATGTGACTTTATTAAAGAAACCACACAAAGTTAATTTGTTAAGTAGTAATGAGTAAGTTACCATATTTATGGGATATTTCAATGCTAAAGGTAATATTCTGGTCATATTTAAATTATGTCAGGGCAGAACTAGTTCTAGATTGGTTAAACAGCAAAGACGATGAGCATGATTACACTGTGGTCATGAAAGAATGATGAATGCTTTATTGGAGGAGAGACCGTGTGGTTTATTAGTAAGAAGTCTATTATTCAATGCTAGTAACTATGATGGCTGGTTTATGTGGAGGGGATATTTAATTGTTTTAGGGATAGGATATCATGTTCATCATCTAGCAGCCTTTTAGTATCTGTTCACCTGCAAACATTAAAATTTCTAAGTATTACTAGTTTGCTATCCTTGACTTATTTGCTGATATATAAGGTTTTCAGCAGTGGATGCAGTGTTGTGATCCAGGGTTTTAGTCACTCAGCCTCAGTCTGCATACTGTTTGACTCTGTGCAAGCCATTTAACCATACAGTGCACCTGGGCACATATAAAAAAAATGTATGTAGATGACTGCTCCACCCCAGTTAACAAATATAACTAACTAAATAAATGAATGAATGAATAAACAAATTAATTAATTAATTTTACAATTAATTTCATAAACCAATTTCCATTCTAGTGTAAACATTACTTCCTAGTATTAACTTAATAAAATGTTATATATAGCTTATAGGCATAATAATAGATGACCAAGAACAGACCCTTGTAGGGCAAACTTGGTGCCTGGAAGAAGTTAAGTATTGCCTGTGATGTGAAATTAGTGGTAAGTAATTTTATAATTTTTTTTAGGTTTGTATGTTAAGCTTTTAAGCTAGTATTTTTACTAGATATAAAATAGTTTATTGAACAAAAAGTGAGTTTGTCTTCTTTCTTTTTTATTTTTCATTGAACTCATTCTCCGAATGATGCTACCTTCATGGACTGTGTACTCTTCTGAATGATAAATGAAAGTCAAGCTTTAAGATAATTAAGATTAAGGATCTGGACTGTTAATGAACTGATTCCTGTAACCAAAGGATACACAATATGATTCCTTCCTCCTCCATCTGCCTACTTGTTAGAGAAATGTACAAATAGTGTAGTGTACAATTCTGCATTTAAAGGGTTAAGAGTTAATACATTTATTCTGTGTAAAATGTGTAAATACTGGTGGTCTCTGTAAAAGCTGCTGACGCCTAAAAGTCTGTTGTTCTTGCTGTGGAATGTTGAGATAGGGGCCTCACACTAGCAACAGATAAGTGTTGTGTTAGGAAGAGACAGTTACAGGACCATAACTCAGAAACTGGGTTTGACAGGGCAAGCCCTGTGGACAAGCTAAATTGTGAAAGATGTTTTTGCAAAAGTCAGCAATTAACTGATAAGCACCCATTGTGTACGTGCAGAGAACTGTATAGTGTACGTGCAAAGAACTGTATAAAACAGCAGGCTAAGCTATTGAAAATCAGAGAAACCTTGTACTTACATGCTTTGTCTCCTTGCTGCAAGTAATAAAGGTGCCTTGCTGAACCTTACATGAATTGATCTTTGAATTTTCTTTGACAGATTGGTCCCTCGAGCCGGAACCCTCTCTTTACCTCGGATCAGACGGCCAGGTGGCTGAAACCGTACGGGGAATAAACCAAACCAATTCTTCTGCAATATAAAGACCTCCGACTGAATTGTCGTCAAAAGAGGCCAGTCACCTTCTGATCTGCGATTGAAGGACGGATATCCGCAAATCAGTGATCAATCACGTAGGCTCAGGTAAGGTGAGTTTTGCTATTCTGTTTCATTCAGTCAGGGACAGGCAGGTGCATGCATTTTTCTTGTTAGGTTGTATTATTCAGTCAGGGACAGGAAACTGCAGTGATATTCTGTCAGGAAAACCGCATTTCTTGTTAGATTGTTTTATTCAGTCAGGGACAGGAAACTGCATTAATATTCTGTCAGGAAAGCTGCATTTCTTGTTAGATTGTATTATTCAGTCAGGGAAGGGAAACTGCATTGATATTCTGACAGGAAAACTGCATTTCTTATTAGATTGTTTTATTCAGTCAGGGACAGAAGAGAGAAAAAGAGGAAAAAACTGCAGTTCTGTCATAGACTAGGTGAACGGGATAGTAAAAGATTAGACAGTCATTCTGAAAAGACTATAACAAAATCCGTGGTACACGTAAAAAAAAAAAATTGAAGGTAATAGATAAAATTAATAAAGGTAACTACGTAGTGAACAAATGGGTAATTATAACTGTGGTGCAAAACATCAAAAGACCCACCATTAACAGAAGATGGTAAATATATGCAGGTACAGCGCGCAGATAATGTTAGATATTTTTTCAAAATGGGTAACTAAGTATGATTTTGATGGAAAATTAGATAAATCTTCACTTCTCAAATTGATAAAGCAAATAAAAGCCGACTACAAGGGGCAAGTTAAAAAAACAGCGACAATTAGGAGTTCGCAGGCACACAGATGGCTGGAGGAAGCAAATTGAAGGGATCAGAAATAAAAAAATTCTAAAACAATGTTTTTAGATAAAGAGGATAACCACCTTGTACTAGCTTCAGCACCCCCTCCCCCACCAGCATACGGAGCAAATGATCAACACAGAGCCCCTCCTCTACATCCTGTAGTCACAGGAGGTGAGGACTCTGTAAAAATAAAGCTAGTAAAAGTTAGGGGTCCAATAGGGACTAGGTCCAAAACAAAAAACACAGATGATGATGATAAAAATCTCGAAGTCTGGCGGTTGTTTAGTGAAACCCAGGCCATGACTAGTGAGGAAGAAGAACTCTGTCCTCTTATTGAGGTACCTAATCCCAGACAGGTCAGGATAACCAAGACCCTACTTTATTAGTGTATAGACCCTGGAGTCCTGAGGATATTAGGAAGGCCACTGAAGGTATTCCCCACCCTAGGGTTAACTTTAAAAAATTTTCAGAGGACCTGCAAGGTATGAGGCTAAGCTATAACCTAAACGAAGAAGAAATAGAAAAAGTGGTAAGACAAATTATAGGTCCAGATTGGCACATGGTCTGTGGTAATTGGAATCCTTGTGATGCTCAGCAAAGACCCCTTCCACATGACGTAGGGTTAGATGCCCAGGTGACAGGGCTTACGAACCAAATTTTTGATAAGTGGAAACCACAGGCAGACTGGACTCATATTAATCAGTGTGTCCAGCAAGAAGGCGAGTCAGTTGACCACTATTTTGCTAAGCTCATAGAGTGCTTTAATAATCATTGTGGGATGCAGATCCCTGATAATCAAGCAGCAGACTCCCCCTATGAACAACAGTTAAAAAATGCCTTTCTGAAGGGGAGCAGTGCTCCTATTAGTAGTTTTATTACAAAACACATGGTAGATCACCACACAAGCAGATTACAACCACTGCTCGAGTATGCAAGGCATGCTGAGAGGCACTTTAATAGCAAAAAGAAAAAGAAACTGCAGGTATTTTCATTAGAAGACGGGGCTGAGGTATATGCGGTACATCCAGGAAAAAAGGGCAAAAATAGGGAAGGTAGGCAGTCTGACCAATGGTCAGAAGATTTTGAGGGACGTAAAAAGAGGGGAGAATGTTTTAAATGCAGAAAGAAAGGACACATGGCAAGGGATTGCAAAAAGAATAATAGGACAAGGATGGATGAACAAAAAGGTGATAACTGACTATATAATAAACAAAAAAGCACAGAGAAGGGTTACAATAGAAAGCAGGATAAATGGTAATGTAGAAGTAAAAATGGAGGAAGCACAGGATGGTGGAGGGGATGACAATGAAAATGAAAGTGATGAGGTATTGGACTTGGTGCTTCTGTGCTTGGAACTCTTTTTAGCAGATACCAAGCCAGAAGTCACTGTTTTGGTGGAAGGAATTGAGGTTAGCTTTTTGTGTGATTCTGGGGCTTCACGGGCCCTGATACATCCCTCCGAATTATTGGAGTGTACACGGTCTTCAGATTACATATTTGTTAACGCTGCAAATGGACAGCTATACCGGGAGCCTCTCTCACACAAAATTATGATCACAGATCCTGTAACAGGGTTGACACAGAGAAGTAAAATTGTAGTGTCTGCAAAATGCCCAATAAATCTCTTAGGCAGAGACTTGATGCAGTTATTTGGCATAGCAGTGGTTCTGACTATACAAGAGATGCAAGCACAATGACAGACTGGCATCTGTGAAGTGCATGATACCTATGTAGTGCAGCCAAGAGGTGAGATGTTTTACTGGTACAGTCAGGACCTGATTAATACTGGCCCAGGGACTGTAACCAAGGAATTAATGGACTTGGCCATTAGTAAATTTCCCTCATTAGATATTAATAAGCAGCCATTACTGCACTGCACCCTGTATTCTCGTGACACACAAGGGCCAGATGAAGACTACAGAGATAAGCTGCTTAAATATCTCACAGTAAGGCTAGTGTTACGTAACCTATACTGGGACACAATGGGAAATAGCATAGCCAGCTGCTCTCTGCCTAAAGAAATGACAGCACTTTACAAATCTGACCTCCTACCACATGTAAGCCTCACTAAAGACAAAAATACAACATGGGTAGAGTTGGGCAGAAATATTACCAAATGGGGAAAAACAGACCAGAGAGGAACTTTCAGAGCAGGGAGTGCAGGTACAGAAATTGAACTGGGTAACTCAGACTAAGGCAGCAGTACATCTGAACTTTCGCAAAAATATTTGACAAATATTCCTGTTAAAGGAGGAAGAAAATGTGCTGCTGAAAGGTATTCCAGATAAATTGTGGTCCACAGGGAAATCAGATGTAGGCCTTATTCGCACAGCAGGACCAGTGGTGATTACTCAAAATCAACATTTAGACCTCAAAAATGTCAATACCCATTGAGAAAAGATGCAGAGGCAGGGATAAAGCACATTATAGCTGCACTCCTTAAAAGTGGCGTGTTAATTGAATCTCCTCATTCATCATGTAACACACCTTTGTTCCCAGTTAAAAAGGCAAATGGAGAGTGGCGCATGGTTAAAGACCTGCAGGCTGTAAATGAGGCAGTAATACCTAGGGCACCTACAGTACCTGATCCGCATACACTCTTGAATGTGCTAAAACCCCATCAGAAATATTTTTCTGTAGTAAATATTAGTAATGCATTTTTCTCAATTCCGATACATCCAGACAGTAGATTCTGATTTGCATTTAATGCAGAAGTCAAAACCACCAGCTGAAGCAATAATCCACCAGCGAGATTGGAACAATTTATTCGCACACTTACAAAAATAGATTCAAAAACAGAACAATGAGACAAGCACTTTCGCCTGGTATATTCCAGGCTTTATCAAGTCTGATTTGCATTTACTTATCAGGGTAAAAGATACACATACACTCGACTACCACAAGGTTATTGTGAGAGCCCCATGATATTCTCACAGGAGATGTCAAGTAATTTAGCAAGATTTAGCCCACCGACAAATAGTCAAATCCTGCTTTATGTTGATAATATCTTATTAGCAGCTCCTCTTTACAAGCTTGCCAAGAAGACACACTAGCATTGCTACAGTTTTTAGCTGCTGAGGGACACAAGGTGAACAAGGAAAAATTGCAGCTGTAGAAGAAACAGGTCCAATATTTGGGCTATATAATATTTGATGAAGGTAGAACCTTGGATGAGGACAGAAAAATAGCTATTTTGCAGGCTCCAAAACCTACTACCAAGAAGGAAATGATGTCCTTTTTGGGTACGACTAACTTCTGTCAAATTTGGATTCCAAACTATACTTTGGAAGTGGCACTCTTGTCTGACCTCATATACAAAAAGCTTATGGCAGCACAGGACCCAGTGATTTGGACACTGGAGGCAGATTTAGCCTTTTCTGACTTAAAACAGTTAATAGCATCTTCTTTTGTCTTGGGGTTACCAAATTATCAGAAGCACTTTTTTCAAACTGTAGACTGTAAGCATGGCTATATGACATCAGTCCTGACACAACAACATGGGCATAAGCAACGTCCCATTGCTTATTATTCATCACAGTTAGATCCAGTGGCACGGTCCTTACCCCATTGTGTTCAGGCTGTTGTTCCAGCTGCTATGGCAGTACAGGCTTCGGCCTCAGTGGTTCTGTTTCACCCACTCACCCTAAGGGTCCCTCCTGCAGTAGCAATTATTTTGTTACAAGAAAAGGTAGCATACCTTTCCTCAGCTAGACATCTCTCCTGCATGACTGTTTTGCTGAGCCAGCCTCACATGACAATTGAACGGTGCACAACCCTGAATCCATCAACTCTGCTCCCTACCCGTGTAGATGGTACTCCACATCACTGCCTGCAGGAGATCGAGCAGACGACATTACCTAGGAAGGATCTTACAGATATACCTTTAACAGATGCTGATGTGACATATTATGTAGATGGCTCATGCAAAAAGAACCCAGCAGGACAGAACCTAGTGGGTTATGCTGTAGTATCTGACACAGAGGTTATTGAGGCAAAACCTTTACCACGACATTTGTCCGCACAGGTGGCAGAATTGATTGCACTCACTCATGCATGCACTTTAGCTAAAGGTAAGCGTGCAAATGTTTTTACTGACAGTCAATATGCTTTTTCCATGTTGCATGTGTTTGCACAGCAATGGAAAAACCGAGGTATGATTACATCAACTGGTAAACCCATAAATCATGCACAGCTCATATTAGATCTTTTAAACTCCATTCAATTACCTCAGTGTCTAGCTATCTGCAAATGTGCAGCTCACACAAAACAGCAGGATGCTATCTCAAAAGGTAATGCAAGAGTTGACGCTGCTGCAAAGCAAGCAGCTGCAGAGGCTTGTTTATACCTTGTAGAAGATTTAGAATCTTCTGAAATTTTAAATTTGGACATGCTATAAACAATGCAATCATTGACCACACAGGTAGAAAAAAGGCGTTGGTTAAAACAGGGGGCCGTCTTCAGAAATGATTTGTACATCTCAAAGGAAGGGAAACCAATATTACCCTCTAACCTTTCTTGATATGCGGCATTATTGAGCCATGGGCAATGTTATGTCTCAACAGGGGGAATGGTACAGATAGTGAATCAGGTGTTCACTGCATATGGATTTTCAAACTACTCTAAAAAAATTTGTTTAGCATGTCAGATTTGCAATCAATATCATGCACAAGGAGCAGGGCGGCCCAGTCAAGGGAGTTTTCCCACAACTCCATACCCATTTCACACCATTTGCATGGATTTTATAGAGTTAAATAAATGTGAAAATAAGAAGTACTGCCTTGTCATTATAGATATGTTCTCAAGGTGGGTGGGAGCTTTTCCAGCCAGGAACCCGGATGCAGCTACAGTAGCAAAGGTTCTTGTGAAAGAAATTGTTCCTAGGTTTGGCATCCCGGAGAGAATATATTGTGACAACGGAACACACTTTGTAAACCAAACTATACAACAGCTAAGTAAGTTTTTTGGTATTTCTCTAAAAAAATCACTGTGCTTATCATCCTCAGTCTGCAGGGTTGGTCAAAAGACATAACGGTATACTTAAAAGTAAAATGAGGAAATTAATGGCTGAAACTGGGAAAACCTGCTTGTACTGTTTACCCCTGGCACTGTTGAACATGAGAACAGTTCCCTCAGCAAAAGGGCTGACCCCATATGAGAAACTGTATGGGAGGGCATATTGTACAACCCAATGGAAGCCTCTCATGCCCTCAGACCAGGAAGCTGATCTTACATTAGCTGAATATATGAAGAAACTGTTAAATTCTAAACATTTGTTGCAGTCTAATTCTGTTTCAGGTTCAGAGCAGACTAAGGCACCGGAAATAACAGTAACTCCAGGAGATTGGGTGTGGATCAAGATTGTGAAAAGGAAGAACTGGGCATCACTGAAGTGGGAAGGTCCCTACCAGGTGCTTCTTTTGACACCGACTGCAGTCAAGACTGCAGAGTGAGCTTCGTGGATCAATCTGACACACTGCAAGATAGTGAAGAAATTCGAATTGGGTAAAAATCTTACCTCTCCATTGGGACTCTAAGCACAAAAGTCTGGCTACAAAGGGGGAGTCAGATCAATAGGAACTGATCCGTCTCAAACACAGTGAAACAATCATCAGTGCTAAGGTCCTATAGGGTAGAGAATAAGATAAAATACCCAGATTAAGCGACATGACTGCACCAAAGAAAGTTGAATTCCATCCTTTCGGGAAAACCGAAGAAAACAGAACACTGGAACGACAACCCTTTCCACAAAAATATTGTAGGGTAATCTCATTGACTGTAATTGTGGTCACTGTTTTTCTGCTATGGCCATTTCTCTTTTCTGCCACATTTACCGAACCTAGCAAGCGTGCAGCATGGCATCCTGCTTTCAACACATATCAGGCTATCAAGTACACATATGCAGATACCCTTAATGTCTCTAATTGTTGGATATGTGCAGCTATACCAACTGCCAATGGAGGATTACCTTTAGTGGCGTCTCCACAAAATGTTACCGAAACATGGACAAGCTTGTTGAGCAACATGGCTAATATTACATCTGCAAATGCGGTTGCCTTACAGCTGGCCTTCCATCAAAACGGAACTGTGTGTTTTCAGAAACTTGACAGAACTAGGGTAGGATGGAGCCATTGTAACAAAACAGTGGTTTATAACTGCAGTGCATACAGGTCAGGTTGTGTGGCAAATTTTTCATCTTTAAGAAAACTTGTTAATAACTCTATAATCAACTTTGTCCAGGAAATGGAAACTGTCTATTGGAAAATGTTCAGAGGACAGCAGGATTTTGGGGATTGCTTCAAGTTTATTAACATCACTATTAAAGTGGAAGATTGTTAGATTGTTATTTTGTGTGCGGAAGAAAAGCATATAAATGGCTACCAAGAAAGTGGTCCGGAAGCTGCTTTTTGGGCTACCTAGTTCCAGCTATATGACACACGTTAACTTTACCTCAAGAGAAAATCCAAAATGTTCGAGAAGTTAAAAAACCTGCCAATCCAGTAGGCCAAATCGATGCATCATGGATATATCACCATGATCTGGCTCACGTCAGTGACAAAGGAGTGTCCCACATGGCTCTTGGTGATAACCTCATATCATGGGCCGGCATACTACCTCAGTACGGAGTGGTAAAATCGATTTGGGAACTGAGAAAGTTGTCCAAGCTGCTTGAGACATTGAGCAATGCAACCTTTTCCACCTTGGAATTGGTGACAGATGAACTGACCGCTATGAGAGCAGTAGTGCTTCAAAATCGTACGGCTCTCGATTTCACCCTGGCGGCGAAAGGAGGTACTTGCGGGTTAATCCAAGAGAAATGCTGTTCGTTTATCCCTGACAATAAACACAAAATATCTCAAAGTGATTAAACAAGTGTCTGCCTTGACCAAGCCAGGTCAAAATCCTTTAACAGACTTTTTCCAGAAATGGTTTGGGGGCTGAGGCAGTGTCCTGATGAATCTTTTGATCGCCATTTGCATTGGAGCAGTGATATTGATGTTCTGTGGATGCTGCTGTGTCCCCTGCATGTGTGGACTGGTAAAAAGCACTATAGATGCCTCAGTCTCAAAGGCCTTGTACCAACAGAGTACTGAATATGAAGAACTACCAAAATGGCAGGCGGAAGAATTGTCTACTTGAGCCTAAGCCGAATGACTCTCTGAATACAAGGCCCTGAGTGAAAATGGTCAAGAGATGAAATGGACTTGTTTTAGACTCATTGAACAATAAGAATAAAGTATTAAAGGGGGGGAGATGTTAGAGAAATATACAAATAGTGTAGTGTACAATTCTGCATTTAAAGGGTTAAGAGTTAATACATTTATTCTGTGTAAAATGTGTAAATACTGGTGGTCTCTATAAAAGCTGCTGATGCCTAAAAGTCTGTTGTTCTTGCTGTGGAATGTTGAGATAGGAGCCTCACACTAGCAACAGATAAGTGTTGTGTTAGGAAGAGACAGTTACAGGACCATAACTCAGAAACTGGGTTTGACAGGGCAAGCCCTGTGGACAAGCTAAATTGTGAAAGATGTTTTTGCAAAAGTCAGCAATTAACTGATAAGCACCAGTTGTGTATGTGGAGAGAACTGTATGGTGTACGTGAAAGGAACTGTATAAAAACAGCAGGCTGAGCTATTGAAAATCAGACAGACCTTGTACTTACATGCTTTGTCTCCTTGCTGCAAGTAATAAGGGTGCCTTGCTGAACCTTACATGAATTTATCTTTGAATTTTCTTTGACACTACTGTATGACTCTGAGGAAGTCACTTACTCAGGTAGCAAACCTGAGTCACCCCTGCACTTGTGTATAGATGGCTTGCTAGATTAACCAATGTATAAAAGAAAACGTGTATATATATATATATATATATATATATATATATATATATATATATATATATATATATATGCATGTAGCAATGGATTAGAAGTATATGTGATTGTTTAATGATATGCTCTCCTATGTATTGAGAAAAGTTTTGCTGGATGTGAGGAAAGTGTGGAATCATATAAATAAGATGATAAAGAAATAGTATAAAAATATGTAGAACAAATTACATAGACCACAGGATTCATAAATTTATTGTGCTGGTGAAGCATATTTTTATGTGTTTCATGGAATGGGGGTATATGTGTGTGTGTGTGCATATATATATATATATATATATATATATATATATATATATATATATATATATATATATATGTGTGTGTGTGTGTGTGTGTGTGTGTGTGTGTGTATATATATATATATACACACACACACATATATATACATAGGCACCTAAACTAAAATGTATTACTCCAAAATGAAATAACATTTCATTTAAAAGCAAATCTATCTATGGTGCCTTCATTCTAAGAAACATGGAGAGTTAAAAAAATACCAAATTGTGTTGCATACTGTTTGCCAGGGCTTCTTATTTTTCTATTCCATGGAGAATTATGTTTTATTATAGAGTTCCATGTATTGAGCATGTGAACCAAGAACATTGTTTTTCTTTTTTAATTCCAGATGTTTGGCAGAAAAGGAACATTTCAGTAAAGAAACATTGCACTGATTAGGTGGTGGAGATGCATAATAACAGTATGCAGGCATGTACATTTAGCTAGTGTCTGCTGTCTGAACTGGCATGTACTTTGAGCTAGTGTCTGCTGTCTGAACCAGCATGTACATTGAGCTAGTGTGTGTGCTGTCTGAATTGGCATATACATTTAGCTAGTGTCTGCTGTCCGAACTGGCATGTACATTTAGCTAGTGTCTGCTGTCTGAACTGGCATGTACATTTAGCTAGTGTGTGCTGTCTGAACTGGCATGTACATTGAGCTAGTGTCTGCTGTCTGAACTGGCATTGTTTTGTACTGAAATTTTATTCTAAACACATTGCCAGCTGTTATGCAGATAGAAAGCATGCAGTTGTTTGGGTTTATACATCATAAATCAAATTCAGGACATGTTAATCCTTTTGCAGTAGGCAATTATATGACGTGTAATACTGGTATTCTCAGACTTCATAAAGGCCCACTTATATCTCCAGTGAAGACAATTTTATTAAGTAAAGAATATATCATTTAGATGTCGGATTCTATGGATTATATTGCTTGAATTTTTCTTTGTCTAAGAGCTGACCTACACGAGACATGGTTCATTTTAACCAAGAAACACAACATATTAAACTGGAAGAAAATAATATTTCACTTTCATTGGATGTAGTCACTGCAATAAGGACTTGGAACTGCAAAATATATATTAAGTATTAAAAAAGAACAGGCAACTTATTTGATAATATATTATTTGATATGGCTTAAATGATGCTTAGAAAACAAAGACAATTACATGCAGATGAAGCAAAATCTAAGGAGACCTATGAGGCCTTCTATTAAATTAGTGTCTGTTGAATCAATGCATGCGTTAATACTGACTATTATCTATTTTTGTATGCAATGTCAGAGTTTATATGAGCTGTATTAATGTATTATTCCTGAAGAATGCAACAGAATATGAATTAAGTAACTTCAAATAACAAATGGAAAGCATTATGTTTAATACAAAAATTTAGTGCAAGGTCAGTTAAAAATAAAACATTATGTTTAGATGTTTTCTTAAATTAAGAACATGAATGTTAGAACAAGAATGCATTACGTGAGCTGTGAACTGAAATATAGCTGAGCAGGGGGAGAGCTGTCACCCAACTCATATAATACAGAACTATAGTTAGGTCCTCTAATATTAGTCTCCTCAGCTATAAATTGAGGGCCAAAAAAAGTTTCTCCAAACGAAAAAAAGTTCTTTAAACTGTACAAACTGCTGGAAATGTAACAAGATGTTTCCTACTGTTTAAATACCACACACAGAGCACTGAGTGATTAAGCCCTGACCACAAATTTCGTATCAGCATGCATTTTTGAATGCCAGTGCTATACTATGCTACACTCAGAAGTGCTTTGGATATGACTACAAATCCAGACACTGAATGCCAGTACTACTAGTCATACATTCTGACTGCCTGGACCCTGGACAGCTACCCCTTTTTCCTCACCATAGCTACAACTCTGGTATAATATAAAGGGGAAAAAAAATTCAGTGCCACCAATAATATTTATATATAACAGAGCAAAATAAAGGTGAATGTATTCAAGGTAGCTGGACATTTCCATACAGTAGCAAACACAGAGCAGTTAAAGGAGATAAAGACCATAATAAATGAAGAAAAAAAAATAAAATTACATTTGTAGGTAAGTTTTTTTAAGATCAGCATATAGCTGTCATGTGTGAAATTAAGGGAGAAGGTGATTCAGAAACACAGTAGTGAGGCTCACACTATTGTAAGAATAGTATGCAGCCTATACAGATTATCACATAATGATATGGAAACAAAGTTCCTTATGCAAATAACATACACAGCTTATACAAAGAAGAGCATCAAACATGGCAGACTGATTTTAAAATGTATAAAGCAGGCATGCTGTTTGCAGTGTTCACCTACTCTGAACATCTGGAGCATCTGGAATTACCAGTGTAAAGGACAATATAATGCTTTTGACTACAGCTGCTATAGCAGAGCAACATAAGTTGTCATCTTCTTTGAGCAGGTTATTCTCTTGGAAGGTGCAAACATAGGTGATAACACTAATTTGTATATAAAGTTACTATGCAGTCAGGTAGCAAGACAGTACTCTGTGTTGCAGAATATGTTGGATATTGCCTAGAACAATGGTTAGCAACCTCCCATTCATAACTGCCAGACATGGCAGAGATTGCATATAATACTGCATATGCAAAGACTCAGAATGTGGTGGAATGTGTTTTTGGTCAAATGAAATTAAAATTATGTGACGTCTTTGCATCTAGTCAGGAATTATAGTATTCTGCTGAGCCCTGCAGCCAGATACTTGTAGTATACAATTTACTGGATAGCATAGCTGTACAGAAAAAAGGTATAGCAGCAGAGAAACATTCAAAAAGAGCCACCATACATGTTGGACTGAGGCTGAGGATCAGTGATGTCAAAAGCCAGAAGTGGTACCCCTTGTTAAACAAAGATGGTTGCAATACACAACATAATTGGCAAAGTGGCAGTGTCTGCTCGACCACCTTGGGTCATGATACTGACAAAAAGGCTAAAATGAAGCATACATTACCATACTTAGCCTGTGCAAGACAGTGCAAAAACTGGCCATGCTGTACACAAAAGTTAGAGTAGTCAGGGCACAATCATCATCATTATTTGGACAACTAGGGGAAAACTGACAGGTGGCAACAATTCTATTATATTGGCTAGGGTCATGAAAGATGGATACAATAGCACACACAGTCTGATATCAGGTTGTGGACAGTTGCTGATCACATCCTCCACTGCCAAGTTGAAGCCGTCATGTGGAGAACATTGGCAGTGTGTAATATGTTGTCCTTTCTTGGGCACAATGCAGTCTATGGTAGAAATGGCACAAAGCTATGAGAGAGTACCTGTACATCCTGATAGGGTGTCCCACTTTGAGATCCAAAAGATGTTTGGTGTCCACAAGCCTAATGATGACCACAAGTAAGCATGACAGTGTTCTGTCAATAGGGTTGATGGTGTAGACCTTTGGGAGTGAGAATGTGGAATTGTCCCAGTGGTGGAGTATGAGGAATAATGTTGACCATGTATGTGAGACTGGCCACGGTGAGGAGTCATGGCATCTATAGATAGAACCAACAGTGATACTTTTTTAAAAAATAGTCTGTGTCATCCTGGTATGTTTGACCTGTGACTGGCTACCTCACATCTGCACCTTCCCATGGCAATAGGCAGCAAAGCTCGAAGAGCCAGACTAGATGGTGGATGCCATCTGCTTCACAGAATCACCAATGGTTGAAGTGCTGGACACTAATGACCTGAACAGCACTATCTGCTCCATGTTTCTATATGCTGTATTGTTGTGCATGTCCTACATGTAATCCTGCAGGCTATGTGGGTGTGGAAGATTGCTCTGTAGTGCATACAGTATATTAACCATCTCCACAGTTGTGAGGATAGCAGCTGAAGTCATGGTGGAGTTGCAGTATACCACACCTCTCACCTATGGGTATGCTTACTCATCCTGTCTGGCATGGGCTTTCCTATGTTGCCTTGATGGTGCCACAGTTATATGATGTCTGTCAAGCACTGATGAGGCTCCACTTATGTGGGTGATTTTAGTCAGCCCTCCAATGTAAGTGTTGCTGACAGTGCCAGTGTATCATCAGACTGTGCCATGTGCATACTGTCATCATCATCCACTGGAGATTTGCTGATGTCAGGCAGGTGCTGTTCCATTATGCTGGATCCATCTACCACAGAATCTATGAAACATAAACACAAATTACTTGTGACAGCACTAAAGCAAATACCCACCTCCCACTCCATGGTAGGCATACTAGTAGGTAGCATAATGTGTGAATACCATATGGACACATAGCTCTGCAGGGTGTTGCAATTGCAATCCATAGGCACCTGTTGGCCAGATATGCAGAGACTATTGCCTGAATAAGTTTTGACTCATAAACACTGTTGAGTACAATATGCCTATGTAAAAGCTATTACTAACCTGATGCATCCCCTACATGCAGCCTTGTAGTTATCATCAAATCATGTCCCACATCCAAGTGTCCACTAGGTTGTAGGCATTAGTTTGCATTCCCAGACAGGATATCAGGAACGTGTCCACATCTGAGAGCCACTTCTGTGTTGGTTGTGCTCTTCTTGTGGCAGGCATATCCTTGGCAGTGTTCTGCTTCTTGTTCTTGGCATTCAGTATCATATTGGTTACCCTTTGCTGAACATGTTGCAGACACCTATCATGCACACTCATAGTATTAATATATTGTGCCATTCCCTGCTATACCTTGTCCACATCACCTTTGGCCAGGATGCACATGCCATGTGTGTGGTAGGCCTGCAGCAATACTTATGTCTTCTGAGTGGTGAACATTTCCAGATGTCGCCTCTCTTGCCTGCTCATGACAACATGTTTAAACCTGTAGATTACACATCATTCATTTAAACATGGCTGCCTATACAGACATCATATGTCTGTATGCTGCCCCCTTCCCCCAGATGGTGACTACTTACATGCTCCCTGTAGTGTTCCGACCATTATCATCCTTCCTATGCAAACTGCAACATGCAGCAAAGAGCATAGTATCATAGCACCACTTTCTGCTGCAGCCTATTGAACCCTTGTATGTCTCCGTACTTCCTGTTTCTCCCTTGAAATATGCATCACCATGCCTGATGCCATTGTGTCCTTCCCTGTGAATGCATACCCATTAGTTTACCCCCCCCCCCACCAAAGCTGGATATGACAGTAGCATGCATTGTATTGTGATCACATATATGTACCCACATACAACACTTCATCTACCACAATGAATGCTGAGTACAGTTCAGTGGTACATTACCACATCTCTTGTCTTCAATCACTATAGTATTTCATAGTCAAATGTCTTAATTCAGTGAACTCTGGATTACCTGATAACTTGTACCTGATACCTGATAAATCTTCACTTTATATGTGACCAATGCAAGCATCCTAGTATGCCAATTATGTTAATGTGAGGACACAGTACTGTTCCCTCTGAATCACTTTCTTAATGCATCATACTATCCACAATAAGCAGCAGTAACCTATTGTCTCCATTTGTCCAGCTCTTGGTGACCTATGTGAATGCTGTGCTCTTACAAGAAACTTGTAGCACCATGGCTCAGCTCTACATGGTCTGTAGCTTCCTGGTGATGTGCTAAGGGGCACATCATGTTGCATTTGAATTTTCATCTCTGTAAAAGAGGATACCATTTTGATCCTCAAATGAACCTGTGTGAGTGAACATGACTTTTTCGAGTACTGGGAGCAGTAGAACTAATGTGTGCAGAACTGGATGCAGCACTAGGCAACCTAGGCAGTTACCTGGGGTCACTGAGGGCTACCACATTATTTAATTGTTAAATAAACAATTAAATAAACAAACAAGAAATCACGTGTGTCAGTACATTTTTTTCATTAATGACATAGTCTTGGTGCATGTGTCATACACCTTTAGTGTGATACACACACACACACACACACACACACACACACACACACACACACACACACACACACACACACACACACAAGATAATTTAAATGCACACTGGAAGCTGAGAATTTAAACATACATTGAATAGGGCTTTCATCTTTTTGGAGCAGTGCTATCAAATGTCAAACACACACATTGGACTGGAGAACTGATGTGTGTGTAATATTCTAGTTAGATATGTGGGTTAATTAATTAGCCTAATCAGACTCAAACCCTGTACCCTTGCTACAGCAGAGAAGATCCTTAATCCTCTAGACAAACTACCAACTAGTTAGTCCTCCCAGTTTCTTGAAATGTTCTGAAATGGGTAACTTTGTCTTTTATTGGATCACACATTTTGCTTCAGTGCTTAATGGAACAAAACATTTCAAAACTACATGGGTGCATTTTCAAGGAATGTGAGTTTCTGTGCATTTTCAAGGAATGTGAGTTCATGGTAAGAGAAGTTTATTGTTGCTCATGCTAAATCTGATTTTAATGTGCAAATGTTTTGTTTAGCAAATGGCTGTCACTGTTTGTGCTATCGACTTTCAAAATAGTGTTATTAGCACAGCAGGTAGCATCCTTGACTTTGATGAAGATGGCTGTGGGTTCTACTCCCACACCATATAGATGAATTGCTGATACTACAGTGCAGTTTAAGGGAGGGGAGGAGTGTTACACTCCTAAGTGTGTTGTCCTTTGGATTAGATATTAAACAGAAGCCCCATTTGTCTGTGTTAATGGTAGATGCAATTAGATCTCCTACATTCACCTCAGCTATTAAAAAGAGTGGGGTGGGAGTCCCCCAATGCCCTGACCATATTTCCCCTAGTAAATGCCACCGAGTGTCTTCCCTGAAAAGATGTTACTAACCTAGTAGGACTAATCTGGTTAACAAAGGATGTTTTAAATGAAATCCATATCTGTGACTTCATTTCAAAAGTGAAGAAGAAAATAGTGTGCACCCCGACAGTTTTGAGCAGAATTTAAGTTAATGGGGGAAGATAAGTAATTGAACACCAGAATGGTTGTGGAGGGGGCTTGTCCATTCCCCTGCCTATGGCCCCATTTGACCATGATCTGGCTCTGGCTATGTGGTGTCAGAGAGAGAGAGAGAGAGACAGCAAGACTTTCTCGATCTTCATCCTTCAGGACTTCCAGGAGCACATGCTAGACTAAGATAATGTCTCTTTGTATAAGGTAGATGCCTAGCATGAGTTTTCCAAGATGTTTAGTGATGTCATTGCCATCACACATTCTGGTGAGCAGTACATTTATCATTACAGTAGTACCAGCTTGACCTGTTTACACAACGAGAAGCAGAGGCTAAGGACAAAGATCTGGATGTAAACTTTGTTCTGCATTCTTTTAAAATGTGCACCAGTCCACTTTCTACTTTTACTTTCAGTGGCCAAGTGGCTGCATGTGAGCATAGAAGGATGTCGCAGTAGGCAAGAGTGCCTCTACCAACAGCACTATAGATCTGTAATGTTATGTGTAACATGCATGTCCACTAATCTATT
Source organism: Protopterus annectens (assembly GCF_019279795.1). Lineage (NCBI taxonomy): Eukaryota > Metazoa > Chordata > Ceratodontiformes > Protopteridae > Protopterus > Protopterus annectens. The sequence goes on from NC_056737.1 coordinate 1,380,998,147, forward strand.
TTTTCTTCCTTCTGCAGGTCAGCTTGTGGTGGTGGCAAAGGCTGATGACAGTCACAGAAAAATTGCACTAGTCTACTCCTCTGATGTTGGATCACCAGTGATCACCAGGACCACCTCTCAACAAGTGAACAGGAATAGATCTGCTGCAGGTGACTGTAAGGTTGCACTGGTGGTCACTGAGGATACTTTTCAGGAAGTGGGGCAATTTGTCCATTCTGACAATTGTCCAGAGGCAGTTCTTTGTGGGCTCCCAGTGGTGGTTACACAGATTAGTGTTGTGTGTGGCCTGTCAGCAGCTGAATAACTATCATATCACCATGGCGCATCTTCTGGTATGGCTGGTTGAGTTGTGTGACTGGCAATAATCTACCATTGGGCCAACAGAAGCACAGCCTGCACATAACATCAGCCAGAGAATTTTGTAATGCCTGTATAGGTTGGAGTCTGAGCTGCTGTGGCTTAAATCATTGAACCATACCTATTCCTCGTTCATGTTCTCACTTGCTTTATATCTCATCCCTCCATACCTTGTATATTGTTCAATTCTCCCCATCACCAAATGTCCAGCCTCAGTCTTCAGTTGTCCATCCGGTATTTGTCCCACCTTTTGGGTGACAACAACTTCTATCTGTCACTGCATATAATCTTTATCACCATCTGCAACTGTCCCTCCTCTCTCTAACCACAAGCATTCCTCACTACCTTTCCCAGTCATCCTTCTCTTCTTATATGAAAAATGGAAGTCTTTCCAACCAAGCAAAATATGCCCCTCTTACCCACTACCTATTTTTCATTATGATTATTCTTGTGTGTTTTCCTCTGCATGCTGTTCCTTATGTTCTAATTGTCTTATTTCCTCTTTTTCACTCCATTTGTATGATAATATGGGTTAGCACTTTGTTGTACAGACCAACCTTGGACTACTGCACACTATAGTTGTGGCAGTGGGGTGGTTTTAATTGTGTGCATGGGTGAACATATCCTTGGGCACACTTAAGCATACTTGCCCACCTTTCCTGTTAAATTGGATAATCTGATCATATATACTTCACTAGCATGACTCTTCTGCTGAACATGCCTAATACTACATCATCTAATGCAGCTCCACTAATTTACTACACACTCTTTTTCTCAGAGTACTATCACAGTGCAAGCTTTGAAATACATCTGATCAGCCACATTATGCTACAGGATGCTTAATATTTAGTACTATGTTCATAGATTCATAGGTAGGTACTAAGCTATCAGCCCAAGGGCCTACGTAAGCCTAGCCAATAATGTTCCCTGGCTTACGCCACCCAAGAAAGTTATTTTCCTGTGCCACTGTTGAGCAGAGACACAGAAGTGATCCCCGGGGTGTATTTCTTATTTCCCATCCACTCATCAAGATTTTTCTTGAAGAGTGCTAATGAAGAACTTTGCTTGACATAGATGGTTCATAGGTTCATAGGTTCATAGGTAGGTACTAGGCTGTCTGCCCAAGGGCATTTATAAGACTAGCCAGAGTGTGTTGGCTTTCGCCGCCCCATTGATTAATTAACTGATCCTCTGTCAAGCAGAGCCAATGAAGTGATCCCAGGGGTGTATTTTCTGTTACCCATCCACTCATCAAGGTTTCTCTTGAAGAGTGTTAGTGAAGGGCTCTGCCTGATGTAATTTGGAATTTTGTTCCAAAGCATGGGGAGTCTCTGTGACAGGAATCTATCCCTCCAGCATGTTCTATTTATTGTTGTGGTGAGGTTTAGCTCACTAGAGCGTGTGGCTCACAGTGACTTGGATTTCTTTAGGTGGAGCATGTCCATCAATTCTGAGTTGGACATGGCTTTGTAAGTCAGGCAGAGATCACCTCTGAGTAAGCGATATGCCACTGAGTACAGCCAGAGTTTTTTCAGTTGGGCTGCATAGGACATATGTTTGAGAAAAGTAATCCTCTTGGTGAGGTACTTTTGTGGTCTTTCCAGCTGATGGAAGTGTCTTGTGAACTACATCCCAAATGGGGCATTATACGCTATTATGGGTCTAATGAGTGATGAGTAGAGGGGCATTATGACCTCTTTATTTCTAGATGTGAACCCTTTAGTAATTAGATGGGCCACATAGAAGGATTTCCTAACTACCTTGGCAATATGATTGTCAAAGGAGAGATTACTGTCTACCTGGGTCACCAGATCTCTTATTACCTCTTCTGTATTAAGGGGGCTGCCAACTATGTGGTAATTTGTGGGTGTTTTATTTTTCCCAAACGAGATGACTATGCATTTTTTTTCATTTGACACCAGATGTCCGTTTCAGTAAGGCCCTTTTGGAGGATGTCCATGTCAGCCGGAGAGTCAATTATGGCTCCCAGTTTGCAGTCATCAGCGAACTTGGTTAGCCATAGTCCTCCTGTGTTTGCCTGTACTTCTGAGAAGTATATGCCGAACAGTAGGGGTCCCAGGACCAAGCCTTGCGGGACACCACTTGTGACTGGTTTATAGTCAGACCTGGAGCCCGCTATTCTTACCGTGTGAGTCCTGTCTGTAAGCCAGTTGGCAATCCATCTCATGACATAGGGGTTTATGTTCAGGCTGGTGAGTTTTTCTGTAATACCCGAGTGGGGAATGGTGTTGAAAGCCTTGGCGAGGTCAAGATAGGCTGTGTGAACCATCTTTCCCTTGTCTATGGCCTTGGTAACTGTCTCGAAGAAGTCAACCAAGTTTAGTAGGCATGATCTGCTCTTAAGAAAGCCGAACTGGGTCAGGTCAAGTGTTTGGAGGTTCCCAATGTCTTTGTTAATGAGTTCCATGATGATGTGCTCCATAGCCTTGCAGACCAGGCAAGTTAGGATTAAGGGGCGATAGTTACCTGGGTCAGTTGTGGCCCCTCCTTTGTGGAGAGGAATAATGGTTGCTGTGCGCCATTGTATGGGCACATAGCCTGTGGAGAGGCTGAGGTTGAACAGCGTGTTTAGGTGGGGGGTTAGTTCGTTCTGTAGTTCGTGCAAGACGCATCCTGGGACACCATCTGGTCCCTTTGACGCTGTGTTTTTGGCTTTTGAAAGGGCTGTTTTCAGAAGTGCGTGATTTTTGGGACACTACACTTTTCTGGTATTGTTGTAAGCCCTTTTGGAGGTGAGATGGGGGTTGAAGTTCGCACTGAATCTATCTACCAGGATGTTGGCAATATCAGTAGGTTCAGTATATTTTGTGCTATTTTGCACTAGTTCAGTGCATATCTGCAAGTTGCCACTTAGATTCATAACATAGCTAAAGAAGGCTTTGTGGTTATCTTTTGAATCCTTGGCTATTTTTCTATCGAAGTTAGCCTTGGATGATTTCATGAGGGTCCTCAGTTTCTTACTGATACTGATCAGGGATGTCTTTCCTTCTTGGAATTTGCTTTTTTTCTGAACTAGTTTCCTCCTTCTATTGTATAGCCTGTTTAATGCAGGGGTTCACCAAACTGGTTTCCTTCTCTTAGAGGAGTGAGTCTTGATTTTGCTAGGGATGGCACGATCCATGCATCCTTGTAGGTGCTCATAGAGTGCATTTGTAAAGGTTTCTGCATCTTGAGTAGCATTATCCTTTAGCGTGGGGGCTGTGAAACTTACCACCTCTGTCTTAAGTAAGGTGAAGTTTGCTTTAGAAAAGTTTTTTACTGTGGTTACCTTAGTTGGGGGGTGGTGGTGAGGTGTGGACATCCAGAGTGATTAGTTTATGGTCTGATCTAACCAGTGGGAACACCTGTCACCCATGTTGGTGATGACCAGGTCCAATATGTTTTCACCTCTGGTAGGGGAGTTTACCAGCTGATCCAGGGTGTTTGAGTTGATGAATTCCAGGAAGCGCTGGGCCTGGGAATTTGTATTCAAGTAGGTTTCCCAGTGAATGGCAGGGTAATTGAAATCACCAAATATCAGGGTGTTTGGTAGGACCTTCATGTTTTCCAATGTCTCCAGAAAGGTGGAGTGGTGGTCCTGGGTCATGGAGGGTGATCTGTAGCAGGCCGCAATTTGCATTGCAGATTAGCCCGATGTTAGTTGCACATGGATGATCTCAGAGGTATCATGCTGCGCCACTAACCTGGAGGTGTAGGTATCCTTGATGAATATGGATACACCCCCTCCTTTTGTGTTTCGGTCTGTGTTCTGTGGCCAAAATGTGTGGTATGAGTTGGAGCCCAGAAGTGCTGGGGTGCTCTCTCGAGTCTTGAACCAAGTTTCAGTTACTGCACAGATGTCGACATTCTCCATACTGAGGAGTGCTTTGAGTGCGTGTATTTTGAGATTGAAACTACTGGCGTTGAGTAGCATAACCCTCAGTTTTTTTGTTAATTGTGCTGTTTACGGAGGTAGGTTTGATTTTTGAGCCTTGCCTAAAAAAGGCACTATGGGGGCAGCAAGAGCCTTGGCCAGTATTCAGAAGCCTAGGGGTGACAGGTGCAAGCCATCTCTTGTGAAGCAATGCAACTTGTCGAGCATGTCGTCCCAGGCTGACAGACACTGGATCCCCTTTGAATGACACCAGAAGCTTAGACAATTGTTGAAATTGATCAATTTTTCTTTATACTAAGGTATCATTCTTGGTGAGGGCAGGATGCTACTCAGGGTCAAGGTCATACCAGCCTGGGCAATATGATCAGAGAGCTCTTCCATGTCTCTTTTCATGTAGTCCAGGGAGGTACGTCTCAGGTCATTCACACCAACATGAACAGTGAGAGAGTCATATTTGTACTTGTTCTGGAGTGACCTGATTGCTTGTGTTATGTGGCAGATTCTGGCTCCCGACAGGCAGCTAACAGTAACCTTCTGCTTGTCCAGCCTAGTGAGTGGGACATCAGTGTGCCTGACTATAGAGTCACCTATAATAGTGTGTTAGGTATGTTATTTCGCCTTAAAGGCTGTGATTGTACGGCACACTGATTTTGTGTTTTATGTGTTGTCTGGTTTGTGACGGGAAGTGCAAGTTATTTGGGTGTCTGCTTTGGAGGTCTCTGATGCTTTTGCTGGTTTTTATTTAGAGCCTCCGAGTATGATTTTGTGTATTTATGTGTATTTTTTACCAGTGCTGTTTTAGTAGGTCTGTGTGCGGCTGGAGTTGTGGTGCAAGTTTTAACCTTCTCCTCTTGACTGTCTGTTGCAGTCTTGGGTGGAGACAGCTTAGCTTCCAGTTTGGCTGTATAATTGCATCTCTCACATATGTTAATGTTTTGTGGTAGGAGGAGAGGGTTGTCTGAGTACATGAGGCAGTTGTAACATTGCCTCAGGATACCCAGATTCACCAGCTGGACTGGAGAGTGCACCTGAAGTTGCCCTTTGGTCATGCCTGAATAGTAGAGTGAGCTGCTTAGTCACTTGGTTGCCTGTTCCAGAGTATGGGAAGTCTCCGGGACAGGAATCTATCCCTCCAGCATGTCCTGTTTATTATGGTGACAAGGTTTAGGTCCCTAGAGTGTGTAGTTTGGAGGAATTGGGATTTCTTTAGGTGTAGCATGTCCAACAGCTCTGGGTTTGACATAGCTTTATATGTTAGGCAGAGATTACCTCGGAGTAGGCAATATGCTACGGAGTAAAGCTGTTGAGGAAGTCCGTGTAGGGCAATTGTTTGAGGTCAGTAATGCTTTTTGTGAGGTACTTCTGTGGCCTTTCCAGCTGCTGCAGATGTCTTGTGAGGTACATTCCAAAAGGAGCATTGTACTCTATAATGGGTCTAACGAGTGTCGAGTAGAGGGGGAAAAATTACCGCTTTTTTCCTGGATGAGAATCCTTTTACGATGAGGTGTGTCACATAGAAGGACTTCCTGACTACTGTGGTGATGTGACTATCAAAGCAGAGACTACTGTCCACCTGGGTCCCAAGGTCTCTTATCACACATTCGGTGTTAAGTAGATTGCTGCCTATGTGGTAGTCCATGGGTACAGAGTTTTTACCAAAAGTTGATGACACTGCACTTTTTGGCATTGAGCTTGAGGCCATGGCTCTGACACCAGGCACCTGTCTCAGCGAGGCCATTCTGTAGGATGTCCACATCATTTGGGGACTTGACTATGGCTCCTAGTTTGCAGTCATCTGTGAACTTCATTAGCCAGAGGCCTTCTGTGTTAGCCTGTACTTCAGAGAAGTAGATACCAAACAGGAGAGGTCCCAGGACGAAACCCTGTGGTACTCCACTTGTCACTGCTTTGAGGTCAGATTTGGAGTCTGCAACTTTTACTGTGTGGGTTCTGTCAGTGAGCCAGTTGGCAACCCATCTCATGATGTAGGGATTTATATCTAGTTTAGTGAGTTTAGCTATAATTCCAAAATGGGGGATGGTGTCAAAAGCTTTGGCGAGGTCAAAATAGGCTGTGTGAACCACCTTACCCTCATCTATGGTTTTGGTGACTGCCTCAAAGAAGTCTATCAGGTTCAGGCTGGATGATCTGCCTTTCACAAATCTGAACTGGGTGGGATCCAGAGTTTGGAGGTTACCAATGTCTTTGTTTATGAGTTCCATGACGATACATTCCATGGCCTTGCAGACCAGGCTCGTCGGGCTAATAGGTCGATAGTTCCCGGGATCAATAGTGGCTCCCCCTTTGTGGAGTGGGATAACTGTTGCTGTGCGCCATTCAGTGGGCACAAAGCCTGATGCAAGGCTATTATTGAACATGGTGCTTAAGTGGGGAGCCAGTTCGTTCTAAGGTTCGTGTAAAACGCAGCCTGGGATGTTGTCCGGTTCCATGGATGCTGTGTTTTTGGCTTTAGAGAGTGCAGCTTTTACCTGCATAGTTGTGATTACAGAGACTCTGCATTTTTCCTGCATAGATATGGGCCCTTTAGGGGGTGGGGGTGGGGGTAAAGTTAGCACTGAACCTATCTGCCAGGATGTTGGCAATATCAGTTGGTTCTGTAATTGTCGTGCCTTTGTGCTGTAACTCGTAGCAGATCTGGGTGTTGCCATAGAGATTCTTGACATAGCTTTAGAATGCTTTGTGGTGCTGTCCTTAGAATTAGTGGTGATTTTGTTTTCATAGCTAGCTTTGGAGGATCCTATAAGGGATCTCAGCTTCTTACTGAGGCTGACCAGGGAGCTCCTCCACTCATGTGATTTTACTCTCTTTTGCAATAGTTTCTTACTTCTGCTGTACAGTTTGTTTATGACAGGGGACCACCAGATTGGCTTCCTTTTTTTGGAAGATAGAGTCTTGGTTCTGTTTGGGATAGCATGATCCATGCACTTGTGTAGGTGCTTATAGAGTGCATTTTTGTAGGATTCAGCAGTTGAACCTGTATTGTCCATCTGCATGGGTGTCATGAAGTTCACCACTTCTGTCTTAAGAAGCATGAAGTTGGCTTTGGAGAATTTTTTTAACGTGTTTTCCTTAATGGGGGGTGGGGCGGGATGTGGATATCTAGGGTGATTAGCTTATGGTCAGAGCGGACCAACGAGGAGTTGACTTCAGGTGTGAAACACAGGTCACTCATGTTGGTAATGACTAGGTCTAGGATATTGTTGCCCCTGGTGGGGGTGTGGATAAATTGATCCAGGGTAATGGAGTTTATGAATTCCAGAAAGCGTTGAGCTAAGGATTTGGTACACAAGTAGTTTTCCCAGCTAATGGTGGGGTAGTTTAAGTCACCCATTATTAGGGTGTTTGTTCGAACCTTAATATTTTCCAGTACATCAAGAACAGAGGAGAGGGAATCCTTGGGCATGGTGGGGGATCTGTAGCAAGCTACAATTTGGATTGCAGTTTTGCCCAGAGTTATTTGCACTTGGATAACCTCGGATGCATTATGCTGAGCAACTAGCTTGGAGGTGTGGATATCCTTAATGAATATGGACACACCTCCACTTTTGGTGTTTTGGTCCAGGTTACATGGCTGAAAAGTGTGGTATGAGCTATAGCCTGGTAGTGTAACGGTGCTCTCTGGGGCCTTGAACCAGGTCTCAGTCACTGCACAAGTATCGATGTTTTCCATTTTGAGGAGTTCCTCGAGTGAGTGCCTTTTGAGATTTAGACCTCTAGCACTGAGTAGCATTACCCTCAGTTTTTGCCTGTTCCTGTTAGGGTGGTGAATTTGTTATTTAAACCTTACCTAAAAAAGGCACTATAGGGGCAGCAAGAGCCTTAGCCAGTATCCGGAATCCCAGTGGGGACAGGTGCAGGCCATCTGTGGCAAAGCATCGTGGTCTGTCGACCATGTCATCCCAAGCAGACAGATACTGGATCCCCTTAGAATGACACCAGAAGCTTAGCCAATTGTTGAAGTGCAATCATTTTGTCCTTGTACTGCAGTATTATTTGGGGTGATGGCAGAATGCTACTCCGGGCTAGGGTCATACCTGACTGGGCTACAAGATCGGAGAGCTCTTCCATGTCTCTTTTCATGTAGTCCAGGGAGGTACGTCTCAGGTCATTCACGCCAACATGGACAATGACAGAGTCATATTTGTACTTGTTGTGGTGTGACCTGAGTGCATGGGTTATGTGGCGGATCATGGCACCAGACAGGCAGCTGACAGTAACCTTCTCCTTGTTTAGCATGGTGAGTGGGACATCAGTGTGCCTGACTATAGAGTCACCTATGACTATTGTGTTGGGTACATTGTTTTGCCTTATTGGCTGTGGTTGAGTGGTACACTGAGGCTGTGGACTGTGTGTCATTTGGGTTGTGTTGGAGGATGGAGGTTCCTTGTGTTTCTGCTTTGGAGGTATCTGTTGCTTAGACAGATTATTATTGAGAGCCTCTGCGTATGTTTTTGTGTTACTATGTGTGGGTTTTGGTGGTGTAGATTTAGTGAGACTACATGATAAGTGTGGTGTGGTGCAAATGTTTACCTTCTCCTCATGACTGTCAAGTTCAGTCTTGGTTGGAGAGAGCTTTACCTCCAGTTTGGCTAGATAAGTGCATCTCTCACAGCTTGTAGTGTTGGGTGTTAGGAGGAGAGGGTTGTCTGTGTACATGAGGCAATTTCTACATTGCCTCAAGATGCCCAGATTCATCAGATAGACAGGAGGGAACACTGGGAGCTGGCCCTTGGACACTAGATAAGTGAAGAAAGTGAGTACAAGAGATGTTTTTCTCTAAGCAAGTGAGAAAAGTAAGTACAAAAACTGTTTTCCTCTAGGTAATGAGGAAGATCGAGTGCTATAGTAATTAATAGCTTATTTAGTGCTTACAAGTTCTGAACAAGTGCTGAGCATGAATAAGCAAATTTAAGTGCTAAAACTAAGAATCTGTATCTGCACTAGATGAGTTACAGGATAGAAACAAGTGCAAATGCAGGCTTTCAAATCAGAAAGTTGAGAGAGATGGAAGAGATTGCCCAAACGGCCAATAACTACAATTTCTCAATCCATGTAGGCACAAAACACTTAAAGATTTTACCTTCTTTGCTGAAGACTCAGAGCGACATCCATAAATAACTGGGGACAAAGTCACAGAGTCAAGGATATTCTTTAAATAGTTTATGCACATAAAAAGCAACAATGTTGCACAATACAATATATGAGTGCATGTAAGGCATTAATGATAGTAAAATAAATGAATGAACTTGCAGTATTGGTTTGTATAAAAATATGAAAATATGGTCCATTTCATAGAATCACATTCAAGGGGCCTTTCACCAATAGTATGTACAGAGCAAATGGCCTTAAGGAACTGGCGATAGCACCAGAGAAAACATCAGATGATATAGGTAGGTTATTTGCAGAAATGTCTACCAGTGATGAAGATGAGACTGCTGGTCCACTGAACTGGCAGTGTGGCAACATTTTGCTGGAGAAATATTTCCCCATACAGTGGGCTATGCTTCCTGCAACACCCTCTTATCATAACCTTACTCTGTTTTCCCATTCCAACAGGGAAAGTTAATGCACTTTTGCATGCAACAAACCAGTTTTGTCATTGTTTCAAGTAACAGGCCCATCTTCACACAGTCACATATCTGATATAAGGACTTTCAGAGCAAGGGTCTCAATGTTAAACATCCTGATTAGAATTTTCCTTTATGACGTTTAAAATAAGCTATAAAAATATATGGCGCTGTCCTACTTATTAAAGGACAACTTGACATCAGCCACTTCGTCGATGACCTCTTGATGGGAGTCCTTTTCAGCTAGTAGTATGCATGTTCCAAAGCTGCCATCACTAAGATAGGAAAAATTATTTATTCACTTATCATTTATTTTCATTTATTGACTTGGGATGTCCAACAGGGTCTAGAATTTTTTTCATTGGTGGTCCTGGGAGAAAAGCTCCATTGATATAATTGAAGATACAGTGTAGATTGTTAATGGTAAATTTAACATTCGTGTCTAGCAAGTTATAGAGATGCTGGTTGTGAACAGTAGTATTAGAAAGTGCTAGTCTAAGAGTAGAGATATAGCAGTAGTTACAAGAGTCTTACATTGCATACATTTTATTTATATGTGAGTTTTTACTAGACAAGCCATGTAAAAATGTTAGAGGATGTTGACTGTTATGCAGAAGTTAACATGTTGAAAATAGAAAACAGTTTTGAAAACACAGATGAACTTTTGTATGATTTGTTGAGTCAGGGCAACATAAATTTTGAACTTCACGAGTTCTTTAAAGTTGAACATCCCAAAATAGCTAGAATTTTTGTGATATCAAAAATTGATAAGACAGTTTAAAGTCTCCTTTTAGACCAATAGTGGCTGTAGATTTTTACAAAACCAAACCTATTTCGATATACTTTGATAAGAACTTAAACCCCATTGCACAAAAATCAAAATTTTATCTGAGACTCTTGGCACTTATTAGAATTAATAAGCGATTGAATAGCAAGCGATTCAGACGGTCTTTTAGTGACTTTAGCTATAACAGCATTCTGCACAAGTATACCCCAAAAACAAGGGATATAATCTGTAAGAAGATACTTAACTAAGTTTTCAGACATTAACAATGTTCATTTAAATGCTATTTGTACGTTAGAAGTTGTCTTAGAAAATTATTTTGTGTTTCAAGCCAAATAATTGAGACAGATCAAAGGAATGACAATGGGTACCAGAGTTTCATGAGTATTTGCAAATGTAGTCATGGCTTGGTGGGAAGAAAATGCTTAATAGAGATTGAAAGCATTTTGTTAGTAAAGCTTTTAAGAAAAAAACTTTTGTTAATAGTTATTTGCATAAGCAGAGCCAGCATTCTATATACATGAAAAAAAAAATGTTGTAAAAGGTCAGTTTGTTAGACTCTGCAGAATGGCAAGTATATATAAAGGATTCATTCAGTCTAAAGAGTTTGTTTCTAGAGAGCGGTTATGGAGATGACTTTATTGATAAAATTATGAAAGAAATTTTATTTAAGTGTCAAAATACCCTTGAACCTATTTTAGATAAAAATAATACTGAATGTGAACAAAGAAGTTTGGATAAGTCCTACTGAACAAAGCAATTATAAAAGAGCATTCACTCTACCATATTCCACAGACATGGGTCTTATCAAAAACATTTTAAATGACAATTAGAAAATGATTTTTGGCAGCAAAGATTTGTTGGATATTTTTGGTGACAAACCAACATTCACCTATAAAAGTAGGAACAACTTAAAGCTGTTCTCGCACTACAACCTGCGAGAGATGCACTTACATAGCCAAACTGGAAGTAAAGCTCTCTCCAGCCAAGATTGTGCGAGACAATCAAGAGAAGGTTAACACTCACATTACACCTCAAGCAACACATAGCCCTTCAGAACCCTCACTACCAACACCCACACATAGCAACACTAAATCCACATATGCGGAGGCCCTTAAAATTAACCTGCCCAAGCAACAAAGACCTCTGAAGCTGAAATGCAAACAAACACCAATCACAACCAAAGTGACACATAGCTCACAACACCAGTGTGCAAACAAACAACAGCCCCTAAGGCAAGACAACGTACCCAACACTTTAATCATAGGTGACTCTATAGTCAGGCACACTGATGTCCCACTCACCAGGCTGAACAAGGAGAAAATTACAGTCAGCTGCCTGTCTGGTGCCAGGATCCACCACATAACGCATGCATTCAAGTCACTCCACAACAAGTACAAATAAAACTGTCATTGTCCATGTTGGAGTGAATAACTTGAGATGTACCTCCCTGGACTACATGAAAAGAGACATGGAAGAGCTCTCAGATCATGTGGCCCAGGCAGGTATGACCCTAGCCCTGAGTAGCATCCTGCCTTCATCCAGAATGATGCCACAGTATAAGGACAAAATGATTGACTTCAACAGCTGGCTAAGCTTCTGGTGTCATTCAAAGGGGATCCAGTATCTGTCTGCCTGGGACAACATGATTGACAAACCATGATGCTTTGCCACAGATGGTCTGCACCTGTTGCCCCTGGGATTCAGGTTACTGGCTAAGGCTGTTGCCACTCTATAGTGCCTGTTTTAGGCAAGGCTCAAAGGATAAAACCACCACTGTAACAGGTACAAGTATGAAAAATCTGATGGTAATGCTACTCAGTGCTAGAAGTCTAAACCTCAAAATGCACTCTCTTGAGGCACTCCTAAAAATGGAGAACATTGATATCTGTGCAGTAACTGAGACCTGGTTCAAGGTTCAAGAAAGCACCCCTGCAATACCAGGCTACAACTCTTATCACACTTTTCGGCCACCAAACCAGGACCAAAACACTGAAGGTGGAGGAGTGTCCATATTCACCAAGGATATTCACACCTCCAGGCTAGTTGCCCAACACAATGCATCCGAAATTCTCCAGGCGCAACTAACACTAGGTAAGACTGCAATTCAAATTGTAGCTTGCTACAGATCCCCCACCATGCCCCAAGATTCTCACTACACCTTTCTAAACATACTGGAAAATATTAAGATAGAATCAAACACCCTAATACCAGGTGATTTCAACTACCCTGCCATTAACTGGGAAAACTACTCATGTACTAAAACCTTTGCCCAATGGTTCTTGGAATTCATAAATTCCAATGCCCTGGATCAACTAATCCATAGTCCCAGTAAGGGCTCCAATATCCTGGACCTGGTTATTACCTACATGGGAAATCGATGCTCCACACCAGTTATCACCCCCTCGTTGGTTAGGTCTGACCATAAGCTAGTCACCTTTGACATCCACATCCCAACCCCAGTAAGGAAACAGCTGTAAAATACTTCTCCAATGCCAACTTCATGCTACTCAAGGCAGAAGTGACAAACTTCATGACACCCAAGCAGATGGGAACTGAAAGTTCGACTGCCGAATCCTACATTAAAGCACTGCATGAGCACATCCACTCTTGCATGAATCGTGCCATCCCAAATAGAACCAAGATGCTGTCCTCCAAAGAAGGAAGCCAATCTGGTGGTCCCCTGTCATAAACAAACTATACAACAGAAGGTAGAAACTGTTGCAGAAAAGAGGAAACCAGTATAAGTTTATTAAACTTCAAATTCTATTAATATATTTTATGGTCACCACTGAGGGCAGACCTTCTTTATCTTCAAGTTTAAAAATAATCTGAGGCATTACTATCTTTATTACTATGTTTGATTTCCATAAAAATCATAACACCTTTATGTCTGCTTTTAAAGTTTGATTAAGCTTAGATTTTATATTGATTTGGAGTCCATGTATTTCTGTCTGAAAGTTTCATATGTGTTTTCTGAAGAAATTCCATTTAAACATTGTTAATAATAAGATATTTCAACAAACATCTCTCTTTTTAGATGTATTTAAACCACTAATATTTAAAGATAGCTTAATAAATCCATCTACAGTACGTAGAGAGAACAAAATTAACTTGTAAAGTTATGGAAATTGCTTTCTAATTAAAAGAGAAAGGAGTTTGGTAATAATTGACCTTTTAAATAAAGGTTTTCAGACATATCTAAATGTTTAGTAAAAAGATAGTAAAGAAATAGAATATTTTACTTAGTACTTATTTATTTTATTTATTTTACATTTGTTTACTGGGAAAGCCTGACTGGGCAAAATCCTTTTTCAGCAGAGGCCCTGGGAAAAAAGCTCTACATATAATCAACAACAATGTAAGGACATAGTCTGTCAAAACAGGGATATACATAATATATACAATTAAATGTATGGATTACATACAATTATCTCTCTCTTTCTCTCTATATATATATATATATATATTTTATATATATATATATATATATATAGAGAGAGAGAGATGTATAGATACAGATATAGATATAGATATATAAAGCTACACTTACACTCATGGAATTAAATGTGCAATTAATAGCTTAGAAGTAATTAAACACTAGATTACCATTCTCACATGAATAAGCAAAAGGTAGTCCTAGAAGTACTGAAAGTGTTAAACAACCTAGATCAGAGTTCACCAGTTAACAGAAAAACCTGTCTTGGAGATAAAGATTTATATTGTGACATTTTAAAGGTATTATACAAACTGAATCCTTATTTAAATAATATTCTGTACATCCTCAAAGGCATGCTACAAGTGGATTGGACATGCTAAAATTGGCCCTAGGAGTGAGTGCGTGCATGTTTGTGCCTTCCGTGGAAGGTTGGGCGCCAGGCTGGCAAAAAAAAAAACTCCACTGCCAATCATGAGCGGACAAGGCGATCAGCTATGGTGACCCCTATCCGGGAAAAGCTGAAAGAGAGAGAGAGACTATTTCCTCTTCTTTAGCTATCTCTTCTTCACTTTTCCTGTCTTCTACTTCCATTTATTTTTTTTCCAATCCATGTTTTCTCTTTTTTTTTGTCTTCTTCTTCTTTCCCTCTCTAGTGATTATTTTACTCATCTTCTTATTATTACATTTCTCATATTCTCCTTTTCTTCCTACCATATCCTCTCTCCTTCTCCCCTTTCCTGTTTTAATTCCTTTTCATCTCCTTTCTTCTTTCTTTTTCTTTCTTTCTTTTTTATTCACTCCATCTTCTACCTTTCCTTTCTTTTACCACTCCAATATCTTTCTTACTATTATTTAAAAGTATCAGTATCTGAATAACTTTAGAAGGTGTATAATAATGCATGTGATTTTCTATTTTTTAATAAGAGGCATATTAAATTAAGTTGTTTATTTTCCTTCTCATTCTGTCCTCTCATTTCCTTTTATTCCATTTTTATCTTTTCCTTTCTTTTCCTTCACTCCACTCCTCTCTACTTTATAATCTTGATTTGTTTATCTATGTGAAAAAGTAAGGATAATGATCTGTTTTGATTAGTTTACTTTAATATTGGATAATAAGTTTATAAACAGTAGCTATGAAAATTCAGAGTATACCTTTAAGAATTATTTACAAACCCTGTATAATTTTACTTACTAGCATTAGCAATATTTATATCCCGATACAACAAGAAAGATACAAAGTGAGAGAAATATGTGACTATTGTGCCAACTCTACTACAAATGAGGAATGTTCCTTCTTCAACCACCGTGCTGAGAGCAATGACCATATCAGAAGACCTAATAAACACACAGGAAACTGCAGGAATAAAAGCTCTTATTTACACTCGCCCAGTAAGATACTGGCTGCACATGTTTGAGAGCAAAATGACACAATTACTCATGCCAAAAATTTAATGCAAAGCTTTTGGGTTAACCACCCTTCATCAGTACATAAAATTAGTAAATTCTTACATTGTTTAAATAGGGAGTCATTCAGAATCACATGCTACAGCCAGCCTATCATCCTAACCAACAATTAACTTTTAAAATAAACTATCTTTTAGTTTATACATTAAAAAGAACTACATTTTTAAAAACCTTTTCATTATTACTCAATTAATATATACCAGTATACTCTAAACATGTTTAAAACACAAAACATACATAATAATTATGTTAAAAATATACATCAAATCAAACATTTTCTCTTTGCCTTTTTACTAAAACTGGCTTTAAACTAACTGCATTATTCAGACCAGGTTTGGCATCTGCTTGGAGCCTGACTATCCATTCATATTCCTTCAATTCTAATGTATTATTCATATCACCCCCTCTATCTCCCATATCTACTGTACATATACCCCCAAACTTAAATTTATGTGTACTATTGTTGTCAAGAATATGTTTACTTAATGCATTTGTCAACACTTTCCTTCTTATCTCAGATTTATGTTCTACTATCCATTCTCTTAATTTTCTGGTGGTCTTACCCACATAAAATGATGTACATAATGTACAAGTAGCTAGGTATACCACTTGGGTAGTATTACAGTTTATGGGAGTCCTAAAGGTGAAGATTTCTTTAGTTGTTGGAAGTTCAAATGTGTCTGCATTGTCATACATATCACTACAACAACTACAATTAAAGCATTTCTTTGTTCCCATTCTTTGTTGGGATCTTTCTTTTCTTTCTTTGAAATCCTTATAACATAACTTTTGCTTTAACGTATCAGAATTCCTATATGCGAACTGCGGTTTCTCTCCTACTATAACTTTATTCTCCGGCATAGCCATTAAAATAAGCCAATTTTTCTCTATTATATTATGTAGATAATTCGTACTGAGATTAAATGTAGTGACATATCTCACCATATTTTCTTTTTTATCTAACAGCTGAGGTTGTTCCATCTCTCTACTAAAAATTGGCTTGTATCTATCTATTCTACCTCTCAATACATCTTCATATATATCATTTATAACCTGTCTGGGGTAACCATTCCCCTCAAATTCTTGTATCGTTTCCTTAACTTGAACTATAAAATTACTGTCTTCAGTATTGAGTTTACTAGCCCTTATCAATTGTGCCTTCATTATTCCTTTAAATGTGTGTGGTGCATGCATACTACTTTTACTAATATATCTACAAGTATTTACTTCCTTCTTATATATTGTAGATTCTATTCTCTCCTCATTTTTATATAAACAAATATCCAAAAATACTATACTTTTTTCTGATGCCAACATTTTAAACTTTAGAAATTCTGTAGAACTATTTAAATATATGATATAGCTATTCAATTCTTCCATATTACCATCCCATATTAAAAAACAATCATCCACGAACCTCCTATAAAACTTGACCTTAGTGTTTAAATTATTTTCCTCACTGAGTATAAATTGTTTCTCCCATTGATACAATACAAAATTAGCATACATATTTGCTACTGGGGTGCCCATTGCCACTCCAGTCAACTACAAGTATTTTTTGTTAATACTATTTCTAGCAAAGTGCACATATTTTCTATTTCTCTAGCTTGCATATTAATTTCATTATTAAGAAAATTATTTATGGCATCCACTCCATAATCATTTGGGATTACTGTAAAAAGTGATGTAATGTCCAATGTCACAAAAATAAAGTCCTTTCCTATATTATCAACATACCATTTATACAAATCAGATAGGAAACTATTAGTATCTTTTAACACAGTAGGACATTTACTCAAGTATCTCCCTAATCTCATTTGTAGATACTTTGAAATTGGTTTGGTTACCCAACCACCACCTGAGACAATTGGCCTCAGAGGTGGTTCTCCAAACATTTATGTATTTTCGGAATCCCATATATTTGTGGTATTCTAGGGCAAGGCACAGATAAATAATTAAAAAAATCAATGGTTATATCATTATTCAATTGTAAATCATATATTGTCATGTTAACATCTGAAATACACTTTCTAACTTCACTATAAGTTATTCCTTTAAAAGTCATAACATCATTTAAAATACTTTTAAAGCTTACCAAATAACTTTCCCTATCCATTATTACTACTGCGCCTCCATTGTCCGCTTGTTTAACTATTAACCTATCATCTTTTTCCAGCTTTCTTAATGCTTCATATTCAGCATAAGACAAATTATATAATTTTTTCCTATTCCTTTTAGAATAGAAATCTCTCAACTCTTTCTCAACAACATCTGAGAAAGCAATCAAAACCGGACATAAAAGAGGTGAAAAAGTACTTAATTTTTTACAAACAAATGGTCGCGAATCCATTTCTTTAAAAATTAATTTCAAACTCACATTTTTCACAAACAGTTTCAGATCTGTTATTGCTTGTACTATAGTGTCAGTGGTATTAGACATATACTTCAAGCCTTTACTTAAAAGGACTAATTGAACAGCAGTTAACGTTACTGCCGAAATATTAACAGAACCTTTTATCATTTGTATCAGCGCCGAATCACTTTGTTGTGAAGTGCAGGGCTGCTGCTCTTCCTCTTCACCCCTGTCGTTGTTTGCTGCATCTGCCATTGTTGCGACCGACCCCTCAGTGTTGACTTCTGCTGTATCAATATCTTTTCCGGCTGCTTTAGCTGAAAAGGTGAAAAAGAGATAATTTCTCCTTGTATATTTTTATCCTTACTGTTATATAAACCCTGAGAGTTATTAAGTTCGTTCGTCTTAGGAAGTACAGTGCTGTCAACAGAAGCATTCCCTTGAACTTCTCTCTCCACATTATTCGGAACGTTAGGCAAACTCAAAGTGCTGGCTGAAGCTCTCCCTTAACCCTGATGCTCGCAGTACTAACCAGTTCCAAAAGTCACAGTCACAAGATGTATAGGTCGTACTGCGTAAAAAATCCAACACAATTACTCACGCCAAAAACTTAATGCAAAGCTTTCGGGTTAACCACCCTTTATCAGTACATAAAATCAGTAAATTCTTGCATTGTTTAAATAGGGAGTCATTCAGAATCACATGCTACAGACAGCCTATCATCCTAACCAACAATTAACTTTTAAAAGAACCTATCTCTTAGTTTATACATTAAAACGAACTACATTTTTCATAGGTTCATAGGTTCATACTAGGCTATCTGCCCTAGGGCATTTATAAGCCAAGCCAGAGTGTGTTTGGCTTTCACCACCCATTTTAAATGAATTTTGCTATGCCCTTTTTCGAGGTTAGTATACTGTGCCTCTGTCTAACAGTGACACAGAACTGATACCCGAGTTAAACCTATGATCTCCCATCCACTCATCAAGATTCCTCTTGAAGAGAGTCAATGAGGGAATCTGCCTAACCTGGACTGGGATTTTATTCCAGAGTGAAGGGAGCCTCTGGGTTATGAATCTGTCCCTCCAGCATGTCCTACTTATTTCAGTGCTGAGGTTCAAGTCTCTCGAGCATGTAGCTCGATGGGATTTGGATTTTCTGAGGTGCAGCATGTCCATTAATTCTGGGTTGGACATGGCTTTATACGTCAGGCACAGGTCGCCTCTGAGCAGGCGGTATGCCACTGAGTAGAGCTGAAGTTTCTTTAACCGGGCAGCATATGGCATCTGTTTGAGCCCTTTGATCCTCTTGGTGAGGTACTTTTGGGGTCTTTCCAGTTGCTGCAGGTGTCTGGTAAGGTACATCCCAAAAGGGGCATTGTACTCAATTATGGGCCTGATGAGGGATGAGTAAAGAGGCACAATGACCTCCCCTGATCTAGATGTGAATCCCTTCATGATTAGGTGGGCTATATAAAATGTTTTTCTAACCTCTTTGGCCACGTGGTTTTCAAATGAGAGATTGCTATCAACTTGGGTCCCCAGGTCCCTAATTACTTCTTCCGTACTTAATGGATTACCACCTATGTGGTAATTTGTGGGCACTTTGTTTTTGCCAAAGTGGATGACTATACACTTTTTGGCGTTTAGCTTGAGGCCATGGCTCTGGCACCAGTTGTCTGTTTCTATGAGGCCCTTTTGTAGGATGCTTG
Source organism: Protopterus annectens (assembly GCF_019279795.1). NCBI lineage: Eukaryota > Metazoa > Chordata > Ceratodontiformes > Protopteridae > Protopterus > Protopterus annectens. Next base: position 1,381,017,738 of record NC_056737.1, read on the forward strand.
TGTCGGCTGGAGAGTCGATTATGGTGCCTAGTTTGCAGTCATCTGCGAACTTGGTCAGTCACAGTCCTTCCGTGTTGGCCTATTTATTTGGGGATATAGTGGTACCATTGTTAGACGTGACAGAGAATGAAAGTGTGACATATCTACTAGTGGGGGTGAAGAGTAGAAATTTAGTTTTATTGGGGTTCAGCAGTAGGCATTGGTCAGTGAGCCAGTTCTCAATAGTGTTAAATACATTTTGGGTTAGGATTTGCAGTTCGGATGGGGAAGTGGCTGAGCAGATCAGAGTGGAATCATCTGCATATTGAATACAGGTAACTTTAGGGATAGCAGTGTGAAGGTTGTTGATAAAAATAGAGAAGAGTAGTGGACCTAGTATGGAGCCTTGAGGGACACCAAGTGTAAGAGTTAGCTGGCTGGAGAGTTTGCCCTGCCATAGTACCGCCTGTTGTCTACCAGTCAGTTAGGACTGGAACCACTGGATTGCATGCTTATTGAGGGAAATAGATTTTAGAGAAAGAATGAGAAGTTCATGGTTGACCATGTCAAAGGCTTTTGATAGGTAAAGAAAGAGGGTGGAAGATAGCTTATTGTCATTCCTGTTTTGGTTTATGGCATTAGTAAAGGAAAGGAGGGCTGAGGTGGTGCTGTGGTATGGCCTGAAACCATGCTGGGAGTTGGATTGTAAGTTATTCTGTGTAAGGCATTGCATTAGTTGATTGTGTACACATTTCTCCATTATTTTGGCTAGTGGGGAAAGAATGGCAATGGGTCTATAGTTGGCTATGTCTGTAGAACTACCACCTTTATGGAATGGGATGACGTGGGATATTTTCCAGAGGGAGGGGATAGCGCTTTCGGATAAGGTTCTGTTGATAAGGATAGATATGGTGTGACACCCGTGCACTGGCCCAGCAATCAAAGACCCTCAATCCTCACCACTAACACCAGAGAGGCAATCTCATATATGAGGAAAGGATAACAAATACACACAGTAAATTGCAATTTCCCTTAAAAGCACACAGAGATCACAGTCAGTCTGGGGCTGGTCGCTCCCTTGCTCTCCAGGTCCCCAATAAGACTCCCCACTGGCATAGCTATAGGGTCCAGATCTCAGCTTAGTGGGCAAGCTAAAACCTTTAGCACCTTCTCTGTCCAACCAGTGCTTCGTGTCCCTGCTCAAGTAGCTGACACACACACACACA
>NC_056737.1:1381019442-1381176942 GCF_019279795.1 Protopterus annectens
CTTCTAACCCAGAATATATATGGAACCGGGCACATGGCAGATGTCATTCCCTGGGAGGAGGGGGCAGGAGGGCTTGCCTCCCTACATAAACACCTGACAGTAATCATTTCTTACTGTCTCTCTCTGATGTGTTATATGAAAATCTGTTTTGATCAGACTGGTGAGTTAAATGGCTAATCAGTGACTGTTTTTAATGAGCTGTGTCCTGACAAGAAATGCAGTTAAAGAAATGGACTAAACCCTAATATATCACACAATCTGTCAGTTTTAATCCAGTAGTTTACTTGACATGCATTTCCTTTACTGAAATATTATTAGTTTCTGTGGAAAAATTAAATTATGATCAAAACATTCTTTTGTGTTCATAAGTAGGTACTAGGCTATCTGCCTGAGGGCATTTATAAGCCTAGCCAGAGTGTGTCAGCTTTCGCCGCCCCATTGATTAATTAACTGAGCCTCTGTCAAGAAGAGCCAATGAAGTGATCCCAGGGGAGTATTTTCTGTTACCCATCCACTCGTCAAGGTTTCTCTTGAAGAGTGTTAGTGAGGGGCTCTGCCTAATGTAGTTAGGAATTTTGTTCCAAAGCATGGGAAGTCTCTGTGACAGGAATCTATCCCTCCAGCATTTTCTGTTTATTGTTGTGGTGAGGTTTAGCTTACTAGAGCGTGTGGCTCACAGTGACTTGGATTTCTTTAGGTGGAGCATGTCCATCAATTCTGAGTTGGGCATGGCTTTGTAAGTCAAGCAGAGATCACCTCTGAGTAAGCGATATGTGACTGAGTACAGCTGGAATTTTTCCAGTCGGTCTGCAAAGAACATATGTTTGAGGCCAGTAATCCTCTTGGTGAGGTACTTTTGTGGTCTTTCCAGCTGTTGGAAGTGTCTTGTGAGGTACATCCCAAATGGGGCATTGTAATCTATGATGGGTCTGATGAGTGACGAGTAGAGGGGCATTATACCTCTTTATTTCTAGATGCGAACCCTTTAGTAATTAGATGGGCTACATAGAAGGATTTCCTAACTACTTTGGCAATATGATTGTCAAAGGAGAGATTACTATCTACCTGGGTCCCCAGATCTTTTATTACCTCTTCTGTATTAAGGGGGCTGCCACCTATGTGGTAAATCATGGGTGTTTTGTTTTTCCCAAATGGGATGACTATGCATTTTTTGGCATTTAGCTTGAGACCATGACTTTGACACAAGGTGCCCATCTCAGTAGGGCTCTTTTGGAGAATGTCCATGTCAGCTGGAGAGTCAATTATGGCTCCCAGTTTGCAGTCATCAGCGAACTTGGTTAGTCATAGTCCTCCTGTGTTTGCCTGTACTTCTGAGAAGTATATGCCGAACAGTAAGGGTCCAGGGCCGAGCCTTGTGGGACACCACTTGTGATTGGTTTATAGTCGGACCTGGAGCCCGCTATTCTTACCGTGTGAGTTCTTTCTGTAAGCCAGTTGGCAACCCACCTCGTGACATAGGGGTTTATGTTCAGGCTGGTAAGTTTTTCTATAATTCCCAAGTGGGGAATGGTGTCAAAAGCCTTAGCGAGGTCAAGGTAGGCTGTGTGAACTGCCTTCCCCTCATCTATGGCCTTGGTGACTGTCTCGAAGAAGTCAACCAGGTTTAGTAGGCATTATCTGTCTTTAACAAAGCCAAACTGGATCAGGTCAAGTGTTTGGAGGTTCCCAATGTCTTTGTTAATGAGTTCCATGATGATGCACTCCATAGCCTTGCAGACCAGGCTAGTCAGGCTTATGGGGCGATAGTTACCAGGGTTAGTTGTGGCCCCTCCTTTGTGGAGCAGAATAACCGTTGCTGTGTGACATTCTATGGGCACGTAGCCTGTGGAGAGGCTGAGGTTGAACAGTGTGTTTAGGTGGGGGGTTAGTTCGTTCTGTAGTTCATGCAAGATGCAGCCTGGGACACCATCTGGCTCCATTGATGCTGTGCTTTTGGCTTTTGAAAGGGCTGTTTTCACCTGTGCGTCTGTGATTTTTGGGACACTACACTTTTCCAGTATTGTTGTGGGCCCTTTTAGGGGTGAGAGGGGGGTGAAGTTTGCACTGAATATATCTGCCAGGATGTTGGCAATATCAGTGGGTTCAATATATTTTGTGCTATTTTGCACTAGCTCAGAGCATATCTGTGAGTTGCCACTTAGATTCTTGACATAGCTAAAGAAGGCTTTGTGGTTATCTTTCGAATCCTTGGCTATTTTTCTTTCAAAGTTAGCCTTGGAGGATTTTATGAGGGACCTTAGTTTCTTACTGATACTAATCAGGGATGTCTTTCCTTCTTGGGATTTGCTTTTTTTCTGAACTAGTTTCCTCCTTCTATTGTATAGCCTGTTTATGCCAGGGGTCCACTAGACTGGTTTCCTTCTCTTAGGGCAGTGAGTCTTGGCTTTGCTAGGGATGGCATGATCCATGCATCCTTGTAGGTTCTCATAGAGTGCATTTGTAAAGGTTCTTGCATCTTGGACACTGTTATCCTTTAGCGTGGGAGCTGTGAAACTTACCACCTCTGTCTTAAGTAAGGTGAAGTTTGCTATAGAAACGTTTTTCACTGTGGTTTCCTTGGTTGGAGGTGGTGGTGTGGTGTAGACATCCAGATTGATTAGTTTATGGTCTGATCTAACCAGTGACGGGTTGACCTCCGGTGTGGAACACCTGTCGCCCATGTTGGTGATGACCAGGTCCAATATGTTTTCACCTCTGGTAGGGGAGTTTACCAGCTGATCCAGGGCATTTGAGTTCATAAATCCCAGGATGCTCTGGACCTGGGAGTTTGTACTTGAGTAGTTTTCCCAGTTAACGCTAGGGTAATTGAAATTGCCCAATATCAGGGTGTTCGGTAGGACCTTCATGTTTTCCAGTGTCTCCAGAAAGGTGGAGTGGTGGTCCTGAGTCATGAACAGTGATCTATAGCAGGCCACAATTTGCATTGCAGATTTGCCCGATGTTAGTTGCACATGGATGATCTCAGAGGTATCATGCTGCTCCACTAACCTGGAGGTGTAGGTATCCTTGATGAATATGGATACACCCCCTCCTTTTGTGTTTTGGTCCATGTTCTGTGGCCGAAACGTGTGGTATGAGTTGTAGCCCGGTAGTGCTGGGGTGCTCTCTGGAGCCTTGAACCAGGTTTCAGTTACTGCACAGATGTTGACGTTCTCCATACTGAGGAGTGCTTCGAGCACATGCATTTTGAGATTTAAACTCCTGGCATTGAGTAGCATAACCCTCATTTTTTTATTTGTGCTGTTTATGGAGGTGGGTGTGACTTTTGAGCCTTGCCTAAAAAATGCACTATGGGGCAACAAGCGCCTTGGCCGGTATTCGAAAGCCTAGGGGTGACAGGTGCAAGCCGTCTTTTGTGAAGCAACGGGGCATGTCGAGCATGTTGTCCCAGGCTGACAGACAATGGTTCCCCTTTGAATGACACCAGAAGCTTAGCCAATTGTTGAAATTGATCATTTTTTCTTTATACTGTGGTATCATTCTTGGTGAGGGCAGGATGCTACTCAGGGTCAAGGTCATACCCACCTGGGCTACATGATCAGAGAGCTCTTCCATGTCTCTTTTCATGTAGTCCAGGGAGGTACGTCTCAGGTTATTCACACCAACATGACCAATGACAGAGTCATATTTGTACTTGTTCTGGAGTGACCTGAGTGGTTGTGTTATGTGGCAGATTCTGGCTCCTGACAGGCAGCTAACAGTAACCTTCTGCTTGTCCAACCTAGTGAGTGGGATGACAGTGTGCCTGACTATAGAGTTGCCTATTACTAGCGTGTTAGGTATGTTATTTCGCCTTAAGGGCTGTGATTGTGTGACACACTGATTTTGTGTTTTATGTGTTGTCTGGTTTGTGACGGGAGGTGCAGGTTTTTTGGGTGTCTGCTTTGGAGGTCTGTGATGCTTTTGCAGGTTTTTATTTAAAGCCTCCGAGTATGATTTAGTGTACTTATGTGTATTTTTTGCCAGTGCAGGTTTAGTATGTCTATGTGAGGCTGGAGGTGTGGTGCAAGTGTTAACCTTCTCCTCATGACTGCCTGTTCCAGCCTTGGGTGGAGAGAGCTTAGCCTCCAATTTAGCTATATAATTGCATCTCTCACATATGTTAATGTTTTGTGGTAGGAGGAGAGGGTTTTCTGCGTACTTGAGGCAGTTGTAACATTGCCTCAGGATACCCTGGTTCACCAGCTGGACTGGACAGTACACCTGAAATTGTCCTTTGATCATGCCTGAATAGTAGGGTGAGCTGCTTAGTAGCTTGGTTTGGTGAGGGGTGAATAATGAGCCTTGTCCTGCTGGGCAATCAAGTGTCGGGGTATATTAGTGCTTGCTTTTAGGTCTGAGCAAGTGCTGGACTGTAGGATGCTTTTTAAGTGCTCAGGTTGAGAGTTAGACTACTTTCAAGGGAAAAACTGAAGAGGACACTTAGTGGAACTGGGATAAATTTAGCCCTAGCTAACCAGCCCTGCCCAGACATGCAAAACCATGCAAAAATTTTTTTTACAGCAGGAAAATGAAAGAGATCGAAATTAGCCCAAAATGGCCTATAAACTAGTAACTTCTGGGCTGGAACCACTCCTCCAGGGACAGATGGCTGCTCAAAGCTCCCTCTCTCACAGGTGAACAGAGAAACCTCCCTCTATCCAAGTAAGGTATGGGCAACTCAGAAAATTGTAACACAGCCCTGAATTCAGCACTAGCCTGAAAACTGGACTATACTAGCTTAGAAAGGTGGGAAACAAGGAAAAAATTTTTTTGAAAAGGCAAAAACAGTACAAAATACACTTAAAACAGCTTTAGATGACTACAAGCAATCAGAAAAGGCTTTTAAACAAATTACGCAATTAACCAGTAAAAAAAATCTCAAAACTGAACCCTGTTCCTGTAGTCTTCAATCAGACAAGTTCTAACTGCACACTCCTGCCACTGGGGTGCAGGGGAACCTTCTCCAAAAAAGAAGGCCTGGATTAGTGCTTGTTATACAAACAAAGCTAGATTCAGCAGGCCTTCATCTAGTCTATGCTACAGCAAACAAGGCGCACCAATTTCAGTAAGAAACAGTTCAAATATGCAGGCACTATAAGCCTTTAACCAGAAATTCCCAGCTCAGAAGGGCAGAGTTCAGCCCCTCCTCCCACAAGTGTGCAGACCACAAACCTTCTTAATGTAAAATAACTGGCCTGAAGCCCAAGAGCTTAAACCAGAACTAATACACTTTTAGAATAACAGACACTGAGCCTTCAATCAGCAGTTCCCAACTTAGAAGGATGCAAGCTACCTGTCCTGCCACAACCGTGCAGACCACAAACCTTCTTAATGTAAAACAACTGGTCCGAAGCCCAAGTGCTTAAACCAAAAGGCTTAGAATGATAGTTACACCAAGTAGTAATAAATACAATTGAGTACTTTTAAGATGACGCGAACGCAAAATAAAGTAATAAAGTAGGAAGAAACACAAATACAGTAAAAGCAGATGAAAAAAGTGCAAATTTTTTTTTGACTGGGCAAATGAGATGGGCCCAGGTGGAGTATGCAAATGCAGATTTACAAGAGGGGCAGGCAGTTTCATGGCCATAACACCAAAACAAAAGCACGGAGGGTGGGTGGGGAACTAACTGAAAAAACAGAGCCACAACTTCCAGCTAGATAGTATTCAATGCAAAATGTACCATTTATATAAGGCAGGACCCAAATAACAATGAAGTGAACTACCCCCACTTATCACTGGCTATGCAGGAATTCTAACAAGCACTAAATTCTAACAAGCTTTAACTGAAAAAACAGAGCCACAACTTCCAGCTAGATAGTATTCAATGCAAAACAAATAAATCAATTTAAATGCTGTATTATTTGAAAAAAGTGCAGATAAAGATTTACTTAAATTCACTTATACATCCAGTTGATTGCATGTAGGTCTTAGCTGGCCAAAGCTCAGAGTTTAAGCAGAAAATAATCCAAAATGTACCACTTATATAAGGCAGAAACCAAATAACAATGAAGTGAACTACCCCCACTTATTACTGGCTATGCAGGAATTTTATTTTATTTATTTTTATTTTATTTTTTATTTATTTATTTTTATTTATCATTTGTTGACCGGGAAAGTCCGACTAGGTTCCACAGAGCCTGTTTTCAGTGGAGGCCCGGGGAGAAATGCTCCAGATGCATGTCTTTGGAATGTGGGAGGAAACCGGAGTACCCGGAGGAAACCCATGCGAACACAGGGAGAACATACAAACTCCACACAGAAGGCACCCCAGCCGAGAATCGAACCGGAGAACCTCTTGCTGTGAGGTGACAATGTTAACCACTGCACCACTGTGCCGCCCATTTTATTTTCAGTTTGATTACCGGGAAAGTTCACTGGGCCAGAAAGTGCCCATTTTCAGTGGAGGCCCGGGGAGAAAAGCTCCATAAGCAATATGATACAATAAAGGTTGCATAATGTTCAAGGTAAAGTTACAAATATAAAATTCATACAGTCAAGAAAAGTCAATGCATAAAATGTACATCAAGAACACAATTAAAGATAATAGAGAACACAGTTTACAGGAATTTCCATTCAGGGCAGCAGGTTTCAACTCTCTGTACTATAAGGATCTGAGGTTACATACTATTTACAATATTTACATACTTGGAGCCAAGAGAGAGAAATTGCTCAATCAGAGAATGTTAGCTTAGGTTTGTTTTAGGAGAATAGAAAATATTAGTTTGAGGGTAGCGTGGAGCAAGGAGTACAGAGAGCTCAAAGGGGAAGTTCCTTTGAATTTATGTAGGGTGAGAGCAGGAGCATTTCCGTTTCGAAGACAGGTATGAGAAAAGTTGGGTCTTAAAGGATTCTGAGTTTGGTATGGTCCTAAGTAAAGGAGGTAGGGAATTCCATTTTTTGCCTAGAGAGAAAGAGAGAAGGAGTTCTAACAAGCACTAAATTCTAAAAAGCATTAACTGAAAAAAACAGAGCCACAACTTCCAGCTAGATAGTATTCAATGCAACACAAATAGATCAAGTTAAACATGTATTATTTGAAAAAAGTGCAGATAAATATTTACTTAAATTCACTTATACGTCCAGTTGATTGCATGTAGGTCTTAGCTGGCCAAAGCTCAGAGTTTAAGCAGAAAATAATCCAAAATGTACCACTTATATAAGGCAGGACCCGAATGACAATGAAGTGAGCTACCCCCACTTATCACTAGCTATGCAGGAATTCTAACAAGCACTAAATTCTAACAAGCATTAACTGAAAAAACAGAGCCACAACTTCCAGCTAGATAATATTCAATGCAAAACAAATAAATCAATTTAAATGCTGTATTATTTGAAAAAAGTGCAGATAAAGATTTACTTAAATTCACTTATACATCCAGTTGATTGCATGTAGGTCTTAGCTGGCCAAAGCTCAGAGTTTAAGCAGAAAATAATCACAAATGTACCACTTATATAAGGCAGAAACCGAATAACAATTAAGTGAACTACCCCACTTATCACTGGCTATGCAGGAATTCTAACAAGCACTAAATTCTAACAAGCTTTAACTGAAGAAACAGAGCCACAACTTCCAGCTAGATAGTATTCAATGCAAAACAAATAAATAGGTACTTTTCTGTTATCGGGGCAACATTTACAATGACAAGTATATTCTCATATGTTCGAGTTTCTTAATTGAAGTTTGGTTAAGTTTTTTTTTTACATTCCGGCCATTTATTCTACATTAGGTGGAGGGGGCATTTCATATTCCTTTCATGACACATTTTGCATATGGGAGGTTGCAAACATCGGCTCTACCACTGTCACAGCACTCTGAACACAAACACTGTTGAACAGGCTTCAGTCGCAATCTTTCTGCACTGTACATATCTTAGGCAAATGTCCTGAATTTTCCCTTATGGTTATAATAATTTTATTCATAATGTAGTGGTTTTATGCGTTACTTCATAAAAAGGTATTAACTTTGTGAAACCGACCCTTTCAAAGCAGGAGCTGCCGCTTTAAAAAAAAAAGAAACGCTTCACACACAACAGCTGTTTCAAGAATCGGAAAGGGAAGCGCTTCACGGCTAGCAGCTCTGAAAAGATTCTGAGAAGCATCTGCCACAGAAATCACAACATGAGTAACAAGCCAAACACATGAAGTAAAATTCTGAGCATTGTCAGATAATCTGTACAGTTTGGAAAGAGAATTGCTTTCCACACCAGCTTTCAAGGTACTCCAGCACCCATGCGAAGATTTCAACCACTACCTGCCGCATTACAAATGTGTTGCCCCGATAACGGAAAAGTACCAATAAATCAATTTAAATGCTGTATTATTTGAAAAAAGTGCAGATAAAGATTTACTTAAATTCACTTATATGTCCAGTTGATTGCATGTAGGTCTTAGCTGGCCAAAGCTCAGAGTTTAAGCAGAAAATAATCCAAAATGTACCACTTATATAAGGCAGAAACCAAATAACAATGAAGTGAACTACCCCCACTTATCACTGGCTATGCAGGAATTCTAACAAGCACTAAATTCTAACAAGCATTAACTGAAAATACATAGCCACAACTTCCAGCTAGATAGTATTCAATGCAACACAAATAGATCAAGTTAAACATGTATTATTTGAAAAAAGTGCAGATAAAGATTTACTTAAATTCATTTATACGTCCAGTTGATTGCATGCAGGTCTTATCTGGCCAAAGCTCAGAGTTTAAGCAGAAAATAATCCAAAATGTACCACTTATATAAGGCAGGACCTGAATAACAATGAAGTGGACTACTCCCACTTATCACTGGCTATGCAGGAATTCTAACAAGCATTAAATTCTAACAAGCATTAACTGAAAAAACAGAGCCACAACTTCCAGCTAGATAGTATTCAATGCAAAACAAATAAATCAATTTAAATGTGGTATTATTTGAAAAAAGTGCAGATAAAGATTTACTTAAATTCACTTATACGTCCAGTTGATTGCATGTAGGTCTTAGCTGGCTCAGAGTTTAAGCAGAAAATAATCCAAAATGTACAACTTATATAAGGCAGAAACTGAATAACAATGAAGTTAACTACCCCCACTTATCACTGGCTATGCAGGAATTCTAACAAGCACTAAATTCTAACAAGCTTTAAATGAAAAAACAGAGCCACAACTTCCAGCTAGATAGTATTCAATGCAACACAAATAAATCAATTTAAATACTGTATTATTTGAAAGAAGGGCAGATGAAGATTTACTTAAATTCACTTATACATCCAGCTGATTGCATGGAGGTCTTAATACCCAACAAGGTATATGTTATTGTGGAAATAACACCCACACAGTGATGTTCTGAGCCCAATGCTGCATGAAGATGACCTCTACATCAATGACATTCCTGGAAGGGCATTATTTCCACAATAACACACACCCTTGGGGGCATTATTGCACCTAGAGAATGGATTATCTTTAAAATTCCAAAACGGAGTGCAGTGAGCCAAACAGGAAACCCAAACAATTTATATTCCACTCGATATAGTAGCAAAAAAAAACAATAAGCATTAATGCTTTTAAAATACGAGTACGTGTTTTCGTCCTCAATATTCGGACTTCATCAGATACATATGAATTAATACCATTTATCCCTTATATATCCAAATTAAAATCAATTAGCCAATAAAATATTAACTAAGTATTTGAATGGACAAACCAACATTCTCTCTGGGCTCATAAATATTCATGAATCAATATATAATGTGTTTCATTACTTTAAAATACTTGTTCATAGGTTCATACTAGGCTAACTGCCCTTGCAAGCCATTTTAAGCCTAGCCAATTATCCCTTCTGAGACTCAAACCCTGCACCTTGTGTTTGTAAGGCAAACACCTTAACCATTAGGCCACCCTCCCAACCCAATTATATTATTTAAAACATAAATATATATATTTCATATATTTCCATACATTTATAAATAAATAAATACATAAAAATATAAAATGAATATGATATAAACGTATAAATATTGATTAATAAAAACTACATATAAAATCTGATAATAACTAGCTCCCTCTACTGTAGAAATTCATAATTACAATTAAATTCTGTTGGCTCTTAATTTTAATAGTGGCAAGATTGTTAAAAAATCATTAAGGCCTGTTTTTTTCCCCGCATCTAGGGTAACTTGCCACCATAATTCTTTACTTTCTAAAATTTCCTCCCAGGGGCCCCCTCTGATATCCTGTCTAATTTGTTCTAATACAAAAAAGTAAAAGTTATATCCTACACAAACCCTGGAATGTTTATAAAGTGCATTAGTGTCTTTTGCTTTTAAAATATCGTAGGTATGCTCATATATTCTTTTTCTTAATGTTCTTTCAGTTTTACCTACGTAGAATGCTTGACATTTTTGACATATCACAAGATATACCACTCCTTTAGTATCACAACAATAATAACCCTTACTCCTAATCCATCTCTTTCTACTCTCAAGGTAAATTTCACTTTCATTTATAATATAGGGGCATTGATTACACCTTTCACATTTGTGTGTCCCTATTCTTCTATTTCCTGTTGGTAATAAATTCATACTTGACCCACTAATAACTCTATTATTACTATTTTCCAGGATTTTTCTTATACTATGGGAATTTTTATATATCACCTTTGGGTTAATGAGTTAAGATGTAATCACCAGGTTAGAATCATGAAACCAGATAAGGGAGGGGGAATTGTGATCATGGAGAACATACATTATGAAGGAAAAATGAATTTAATATTAAGGGATGAAAAGAAATATGCATGCGTTTCCAAGAATGAAGTGAATATGGCATATCAAAAAATAGATATGTTCTTGCATGACATGGTATATGAAAAAGTTATAGATGATTCTATCTTTAAATTTCTATATGTGGGTAAGCCAAAAATACCTATTATTTTTGGCATACCTAAAATTCATAAAAATCCAATAGATCCACCCCTCAGACCAATTGTTTCTGCAGATAGCTCCAAAACTTTACCACTGGCAAAATACATGGATTTAAAAACAAAACATATATGGGTGAATAATAGAAATATTCTTAAAGACTCCTGGGATTTACTAAAAGAACTCACACCTGAGGTGTACTTGGACAACTTGTTTGTCACCATTGATATAGTGGATTTATTTTCAAGCATACCATACGATAAAGGTATGCAATTGTTTGAAGAAACTATATTTCAGGATAAAGAGCTGACTCAAAATGAAAAAAATAGTAAGTATAGGACTTATGGAGATGATACTGAAATATAATTTCTTGATTTTCAATGGTGAATTTTTTCAGCAAACACAAGGTGTGTCTATGGGTGCAACATGCGCTCCTACGTATGCAAACATTGTGTTGTCCAAATGGGAGGAGAAATTTATTTTAAATTCCAAATTTCAGAAATTCTGGATATTATACCGCAGATTCTTGGATGACATAGTTATTTTCTGGACTGGTGGACAGGAGAAATTCATGGAATTTATGGATTATTTAAATAATACTACTAGCTTTTTGAGATTTACTTATAACATCACCCCTGATTGTCTGCAATATTTAGATGTGGAGCTATATAAGATCAATCAAAAATTTGAAACTAAAGTCTTTCGAAAAAGTACTTTTTGTAATTCCTTCCTGCACTATGATAGCACCCACCCTTTACATTGTAAAAGAAACATAGTAAAGGGGCAATTTGTTAGGGGCTCTCGAATGACTAGTTTGGATACAGATTTTGTAAAAGAATGTGATTTATTAGAGAAAATGTTTATAGATAGAGGTTATCCCAAAATGGTTGTTAATAAAATAAGGAATGAGGTGGGAAAAGGTAGATTAGACAGATTTAAGCATATTAAAGGCATGGGATACAACAAGGATATCCAAGAGGGAGGAAACAAAGACGAAAATCCATCTGGGGGGTTCCAAAGAAGGTTAGTAGTATTGTTTAATGCTACTAATTATAAGATGAGGGATATTCTGCAGAGGGAATGGGAAAAACTAGTATCACTTACAGATATTGAGGAAATATCCAAAATAACCCCAAAGGTGATATATAAAAATTCCCATAGTATACGAAAAATCCTGGAAAATAGTAATAATAGAATTATTAGTGGGTCAAATATGAATTTATTACCAACAGGAAATAGAAGAATAGGGACATACAAATGTGGAAGGTGTAATCAATGCCCCTATATTATAAATGAAAGTGAAATTTACCTTGAGAGTAGAAAGAGATGGATTAGGAGTAAGGGTTTTTATTGTTGTGATACTAAAGGAGTGGTATATCTTGTGATATGTCAAAAATGTCAAGCATTCTATGTAGGTAAAACTGAAAGAACATTAAGAAAAAGAATATATGAGCATACCTACGATATTTTAAAAGCAAAAGACACTAATGCACTTTATAAACATTCCAGGGTTTGTGTAGGATATCATTTTTACTTTTTTGTATTAGAACAAATTAGACAGGATATCAGAGGGGGCCCCTGGGAGGAAATTTTAGAAAGTAAAGAATTATGGTGGCAAGTTACCCTAGATGCAGGGAAAAAAACAGGCCTTAATGATTTTTTAACAATCTTGCCACTATTAAAATTAAGAGCCAACAGAATTTAATTGTAATTATGAATTTCTACAGTAGAGAGAGCTAGTTATTATCAGATTTTATATGTAATTTTTATTAATCAATATTTATACATTTATATCATATTCATTTAATATTTTTATGTATTTATTTATTTATAAATGTATGGAAATATATGAATTATATATATTTATGTTTTAAATAATATAATGGAGTTGAGAAGTATTTTAAAGTAATGAAACACATTATATATTGATTCATGAATATTTATGAGCCTAGAGAGAATGTTGGTTTGTCCATTCAAATACTTAGTTAATATTTTATTGGCTAATTGATTTGAATTTGGATATATAAGGGATAAATGGTATTAATTCATATGTATCTGATGAAGTCCGAATATTGAGGACGAAAACGTGTACTCGTTGTATTTTAAAAGCGTTAATGCTTGTTGGTTTTTTTGCTAATAAATCAAGTGGAATATAAATTGTTTGGGTTTCCTGTTTGGCTCGCTGCACTCCATTTTGGACTTATTTGTGGCATTTGAGTGCTTTCACTTGGTTTTCATCGGTTTATCTTTAAAATTGTTGTGTTTTACTTATTTTTTTTAATTACTATTTATATATATATTTTTTTCATGTAAAAAAGTTCCTCTGTCTAATGTTTCAAATTTGCTGTAGTAAATGTAAATGGTGTTGGAGGAAGCATTTTCCATCCAAAATATAACATTTAAAAATATCTAGCTATTTACTTTATTTTTTTTTGGTTCCTTACTTCTAAATGTTTGGTTTGCTGCCAGTCATTGTGGACTGAGTTTCAGACTTTATTTCCTAACTCATGCTAAAACATGAGTTACTGTGATTTTACAACAGCACTATTTAAAATATTTTCCAATTTTGAGCCTTTGCTCACCCTTTATTTTAGGCTTTATCCAGATATCGTGAAATAAGAGGTTGAGAGGTATGCAAACCTGCTGCTGTTGCCACATGCAAACCTGCTGCTGTTGCCATGGGTCGATTGCTTTCACTCTTTACACTCTCTCTCTCTTACACATGTACACACACACACACACACACACACACACACACACACACACACACACACACACACGCACACACACACTCTACCACTTTCATGCATGCATTCACTCACGCATGCTGACAGAAACATAAACACACCCACATGCACACTTTTTTCTGTTTCTTTTATTTTTTACACTCTCTAAACAGCAAAAGTGCTGCTTAGTGAATGTAAAATAATAGCTCGAGTGATCTCTTTCTCATGTCATGCACACATATGCTTACACACAGACATAAACACATACACATGTACTTTTCATTTTAAATTTTTTTTCTTTCTTTTTTTTTTATTTTGCACTCAATAAACAGCAATAGCACTGCTTAACACAGGTTGGCTTAATTTCTAATTTTATAAGAAATGTATCTGCATGATGCTCCTGTAATGGTAGTTGTTGGCTTTTTTGGAATGGTAAAGATATCTTTGAAAATGTTGCCCTTTTTAAATGACTAAGTGCCCATCATGCCCTTTGCACCCCCCCCCCCAGTCTTCACCAGCTTCCAGCACACTGTGCTTAGTGAGTGCAAAATAATGCTGACCATTGGATTATTTTCAATCCAAGCTCTATGGCAGCCAGATACGCTACTGTGAAGTGGCAGACTCATTTTGAACTGGACATTACCTGTAGATTATCAGCCGGCTGGAGAATGCTCATTCTCTAAGCAGCTTGCCATCTACAGGTTGCCCATTCTCTAATGAACATTAAAAATAAATAACTACAGATATGAGGAAGTTTTTTAATGAGATTGGTGAGTTAAATGACAAATCAGTGACTGGTTTTCAATGCTGATGCAGATAAACAAATGAACTAAACCCAAATATAGTATATCAGTTTGTTAAAATCCTGTAGTTTACAGATGCTTTACCTTTATTGAAATATTATTAATTTCTGAGGAAAAACTAAACTATGATCAAAACGTTTATTTGAGTTTTAATAAGTCTTTTTATTTTGAGTTATGAATTTTAGGCGACAGTTTTTATAACTGCATTTGATTGCATTCTGTAAGTATGCCGAGAAGGCTGTTATTTTTTAGAACTGTGTCTTATACTGCATTATGGCTTAAATGTAGTTTAAATAAGGCCTACTTCTTTTGGTTTTGGGCAGCTGGGTAACTGACTAGACTAAGGCAGTATGCATAAATGCTGATGAGGTATGGCAGTTATTTTCAGCAGCGCATGCCTTACCAAGGAGCTGCACATAGCTACCTCAGTAAGGTACACTATACTGTAAATAACTGTGTTACTTCACTGTGATATGAAGTGCTGTCATCTTGACAACATTGGCCGCCAATCAAAGTACAGTAGCACTTAGCATACATCAAAGTTCTAGCTGCTCCTGTTCATCATTCAGTAAAACAAGAGAGTTGTTGCATGCCATTGTGGAATACTATGAATCATGTCCTACGAATGGTGTTCACTCATGGCAGAGTAGCAAATGTACTAAGCGTGATGCTGGATAACTCAGAGTTCTATGTTTGTAAATACCAGGGAAAAACCTTTGCTTTTTATGATGTTTATTTCTGGGCTGTACTTTTATTTGTACTGGGATCTTGTTGGCAATATTCTACTACTGATAATAGTTTTGTCATTCTGTAACTATATCTTTTTTTATTTTGACATATCCTAATTGAAGCTTTGGCTTTAAGTCACTAGATATCTTTACACTCACTATACTGGCTGACACTTTTGAATCAATACGCATGTATATTTTTTGTTTCTGATGTTGACCTTTATGCCTGCTTTATTCTTGTTTGCATCCCTGCCTATGTTGTACACACAATTGTTTGGAAATTTTCACTTTCAGTATCTATATTTTGACTCTCGGTCACAACTCTAATCTCATCATTTGGGAAGTGTCTGTTTCTTGTTACAATGTAAAGTGTTTCTCTTGCTTTGGTTATGATTCACACAATTTTGTAAAGTGACCTGGCTTTTTTCAATTTACTGATATTCTACTTTGTGCTGGGCATGCATTGGGTGGGTATTTGCCACACCTATTTGTCCATTTTACTGACGATTTCACTTTATACTCCTAATCAGTTATGTATATTTTAGTTTTTCTGTTTTATATGCTGTTGCACATGCTTTGTCAATGCCTGCTCTCTAGTCCATTTGTGATTGTATTGACTTTTATCATTTCATAATTCTTTGACTTGTTCTGAAATATTAAATCATTACTATAGTCAAGTAAGCATTTTATTGTGATATCTTGGTCAGGTAGTTCCATCTAACCCCTGCTGATTAACAGTTTTTGATAATATCTATTTTGATTTCTGAATCAATATCTCTAAAATGAAAGGTAATTTTCAAAAACTGAGTCTTTTGTAGTAACATTGTAATTTTATTTTTTCCTGTATAATATTTCTAAACTTAAACACCTCATAAGCGGTAATTTATTTTGAAAGTGAGTCTGCTGTTAGGTTTTCATGTATTGCTCCATATATACCCTAATTTCATTTATTTATTAAATTATTGATGCATTTGTTTGCTTATTTGCTTATTTGTTCACTTGCTAATAGATTGGCCCTACTAGAAAGAACTATTCCATGGATATAAAGCTGCCAGCATTAGAAAGAAAAGCACACTAAATGCAATTAGCAAAGTAAAAAATATAAAAACAGATGTACATGAAGAAGAGAGGAGTAGACAGAGTGATAATGCTTTTACTTAGTTTGTAGTGATTATATTGATAAAAATACAATCAAAATTAAATGCATATTAGTTGCTTCACATTTAGGCACTTATTGAAACAGGTGTCTTGAAAGTGTAATGTGAGATATGCATAATGCCCTACCTGAGTATAGGAGCTGTCGATACTACTGGATAATGCTGTAATGAAAGTGACGATTTTCAGGTATGCACATTTATACCAAAAGGGCATCAATGAGGGAGGCAATAACAAAAGGTCTTGTAGTAATGTAGTCTAAAATGTCTTGTAACAATATAGTCTGAAATGTGTAACAGTAATTCACTTCACAGAACAATAGCCTCAAATAAGTTTTGCTGGAGTAAAATCAAGAGAATTTGTGTATTAACATTGCACACAATCTTTTGCATGTTTTGAATGTTTGAGGATTATAGTTATGATCTTTAGGGAAATAAAAATTTAACTGCAAACAGTGTGAAGATAAAAATGAATAGAGAGACATTGTGATAGTATGGCTTTTTACGTGTTTGAGAAACTGAATACTTTTGTTCCCAATGTCTGTCCCTCGATTGACGCTTCTGTTAATTTATGTGAAGATGAGATTAGAGATGCCTTATCTTAGGGACATAAGTCCTCATTTTATAATTTGAGTAAGAATGAACAGGAAGCCCAGAAAGAACTAACAAGATACAGCCAGTAGATAAGGGTGGTAATATAGTGATTATGGACAGACTTTGTTATTTACAGCAGATTCTATGTTGAATGATGTTAATACATATATACAGTTGCATAAATTTCAAGCAAAAGGGACGGTCGACAAGGTACATTGTTTCATCTTTGATTTGTTAACAACTGGTCTTATTACTCAGGACTTGTTCAATTATTTTATGGTAGAACATCCAGTAATTCCCATTCCCTATGGTCTTCCTAAAGTGCATAAAGATCCTGCTAGACCAGCAATGCAACCAATTGTTTCAAGTCACAGACAGCTCACTGAACCCCTATCAATTTATGTTGAGAAAACCCTTAGACCAGTGTTAGATGGTGTCAAGAAAGTGCCAAGGGATACAAAGAACTTCCTTAGAGATTTATTTGAATGGTTCACTGGAACAAACAGGGACCGAGAGATGTATTTTGTGACATTAGATATGAATTCCTTTTTCATGGTAATACCTAATGATGTAGGTGTTGAGCACATCAGATCATTTCTATCCATTCACAGTGAGCTCTCCAATAATAGAATATAGTTGGAATTGATCCTAGAGAATAATGTTTTTCTTTTTGAAGGGGATTTTTATTTACAGAAAACTGGCATAGCAATGGGGACAGTTTGTGTGAACAGCTATGTCAATATGATTTTAGCACAATGGGAACTTAATGAAGTATTAGATGCAAATCCTTTTGTTGAGAATATTAAGTGCTATAAACAGTTCATAGCTGATGTATTTTTTTCTTGGAAGGGAACACCTCAGAGATTTTAGAATTTGTAGAGTTTTTACATGGCACCTCAGCATTTGTAAAATGTAGTTGTGAATGGTCAGATAGCACTATTAATTTTCTGGATGTCACAGTTAGCAAGACTGTACTAGGTGGGATTGATACTGCTGTTTTTAAGAAACCTTGCAAGCACAACAATTTATTGCATAAAACAAGTATGCACCCAAGACATGTGCTGTAGAATGTCAAGAAGGGCCAGTTTTTAAGAGTAATGAGATTCTATAACAACGATAATTTGGATGAGATCATTAAGAGCCTGATCCATGATGTTTTACAGCAAGGTTTCTCATGCAGGGAGTCAGAGGACACCATTATAGAGGTACACTTCTTGAGGTTCACCTCTGCTAAACCTTATTTTGGGAATAATGGCCAGAATGGTGTCACTAGCAATGTAGTGAATAATAATACTGGCACAAGAGTTATACGGATATATAATAATAAGTGTGGTCTGTGATGTAATTAAGAAGAATTGGCCAGTTCTAATGGCCGATCAAAACTTGAGGAAGATTTTGGGGACTAATCCAAAGATCACCTTTAGAAATAGCAAATCTCTGAAAAGGCAGTTCTATTATAAGCAACAGACCATGATTAAGAATATAGTTTTAGATCATTTTGGCAGGCTTCCATGCTGATCCTGCAATGTATGTAAATATATATGGACCACTTAATATATTTCTCATCCAGTATCAGGGGGAATATATTTCTCATCCGGTATCAGGGGTCAGGATTGAATCTGAGTACTGTGCAGACTGCAAGAGCAGTAATCTTGCTTATTATGCTCAATGCACAATATGTGGTGCTTTTTACATAGGGAAAACCAATAGAACTCTGGAAGACAGAATACTGAAACACATTAATGATATTAGGAAGTGCAAAGAAGACAATGCCTTAGCTAAGCATATCAATGCACATGGCCTGAATTATAAATTTAAGTTCACAGTGTTGGAATTATTGGATGTCCATATAACTGGTGGGGACATGAAGACCAAGATAGAATGCAGAGAATTTAATTGAATTTTAAATTTGCAAGCATGCAGGAGTCCATGTTTGAATGGACATATTTTTTTAAACCTCTTTTAAGTTCACATGATCTGTTTCATTGATTTATTTGGATATTTGAATGGACTGAATATGGTGTATTTTCGTTGATGGTCTGAAGAAGTGGCTGTGCCATGAAAGCTCTTAGCTGACTTTTATTTGCTTATAATAAAAGTGATTACTGTTTTTATTTGGTCATGGTAGTTGAGTTCTATATATCTTTTAAATATTTTCCTTTGAGTTACTCAGTCTTTACCTACCATTACTACTGTTTTAAGAGATTGTGATATCACTGAGTATTTCTCCTACTCCAAGATGCAGCGATCACATATTTAGTAAATAAGACTAGCACAGGAATGTGAGGCAAAGAACTCACATGGAAGGATGCATATGAAGGATGCATATGGAGGGCAGCACAGTGGTGCAGCGGTTAATGCTGTCGCCTCACAGCAAGAGGTTCTCCGGTTCGATTCTCGGCTGGGGTGCCTTCTGTGTGGAGTTTGCATGTTTTCCCTGCATTCGCGTGGGTTCCCTCTGGGTACTCCGGTTTCCTCCCACATTCTAAAGACATGCTTCTGGAGTATTTCTCCCCAGGCCTCTGCTGAAAACAGGATCTGTGGAACCTAGTCGGACTTTCCCGGTCAACAAATGTTAAATAAATAAATAAATAAAAATTAAAAAATATGGGAAAAAGTCCGAAAAAATAGTGTAACAATTTGCTACTACTGAGGCTGAATCACAAGCTAATGCTTGACATACTGGAGCTCACATTATGGAGTCTTGTACTTCTGTTAGGGTTACCTTGTAGGCACAGTTAGTTGAAGAAGTCATACTATGCTTGTGGATGCCAACACATTTCATGCATGTCTGTTTTGAATAATCTAGTCTTTGAAGCTCAGCTGCAATTGATAATGAGATTATCTTGCACATTAGATCAGTGAAGAAAGAGCAGATTCACCAGCATAATAAAATATTTGAAATAGTTGGTGTGTTAAATACATAATATTTGTATAGACAGGATTTAAGTGAAGTAGTGCATTCTGCCATGATATTCATTGCTTCTTCCCAGCTAAGTACCCAGAGAACTATTCCATGAGAACATTTGTCTTCTATGAATGTCACTTTCATTCCCTTGAAGTCTACATCTCTTAAAACTGTTAAAAACTTTTCAGAAAGTTGAAATCCATCATGCATGTCATTATTGGCATTATGGTTAAGGTGTTTACCTTACAGACACAAGGTATAGGGTTTGATTCTCACTTTTGAGAAAAAAAATTAGCTAGGCTTAAAATGGCCCACAAGGGCAGCTAGTCTTGTACTTATACAAGAACCTATTACAGATCTGTCTAAACGTGTCAAATACTTCTGCTCTATAAATGCTGAAATCTAGAATTTTGATATCTCTTAATAAATCAGCCTTCTCCTGTATAAAAATATTCACAGGATATGTGCAATCAACCCCTAATCTCAAACTATCCATTTGCACTTTTTGAGTAAAGCAGAATGCTTATTTTGACATGTTGGTTCTTATGCAATGTAGAACGTTTGTGCTGCTGCCTTGTTACTTCTTTCCATGTGCTTGGAATCTTTATCTTATTAACCTTGTCTGCTGGAGTTCACATTGGTGAACACTAAGGGGAAAGAGCTAAATCTGTGAATGATCTATCTCTTATGCAAGTGGCTGGGACAGCCTTTTGCCTGCCAATGAAGCATTTTGAATTTTTGCAGTTTTATAATCCATTTTTTTAACAGAATTTGTCAAAATGGTAAGGTCACCTTCTTCTTAAGCAGCCAGGAGTGTTCGTTCTTATAGTGAGTGCCTTAAACACATCTCAGTCTAGACAAGTTCTGTTTTAATTAATCCCAAAACAGAGTCATAGTTTTAACTGTGACTCCCAGGCACTCTATCTCAATGTTTTGTGTCAACACAACACTTCTCCTTCAGTATTGCCATAGCAAAACTCATTAACTAAAGATGTGACCTCATAATGAGAAATGAATATAGTCTGACTTAATGTTTCTGCCACTACCTCATCAGTGTGGGCATGTTAACTTGACTCAAACATTCATCAAAGCATTCCCTCCACTGCCTGACAATGTCTAAGTCAAGATCACCATTATCCTGACATAATAAGAAAATGCAGCCACTATTTTGGATATGCCATAGTACCATGAAAATCCTTAGCAGAATTCAGTGATTTTCTCAAGGTACAAGATCAAGAAAACTACTTACATCTACCTAATATCCCAACAGCATTGAAAATGACTGACCACATTCTCCTTTTTTGAATGTGTTCAAAACTACTGTGCCTTCTCAGGAGTGGTCATGGACTTGCTTCCTAGTTCTAAGGCTGCTTTAAGTGGATGGGTTCAGGTGTGAATTTTTTATCCTACCCTCTAGACTGCAGAGTATCAAAAGGTTCTATTTTGTGCACAATGTACCTACCATCAATTGAAAATCTTATTTAAAGGAAAGGTTTTTACTGTTATTTTTATGCTTATGACACACAGTTCCTCCCCTCCCTTTCATATAGTGTACCAGTTATAAATATATACAAGGCAATCATTATTACACCCACCAATGGATCTTGTGCATTCTGCTTAAGCTCTGTATGATTAAAACAATTGCTATGGTTATACACACACCTTTCAGAGATTCAAACTTTCTGCATTTGAATGCCTATATATTTTTATGAGGTAAGCAGGCTTCATTCTGTGGCCAAGGTACATGATTATGGACATATCCTTTATGAGACTTGCATTTGAAGATCAGTTGTCAGCTGCTGCTAAGTCCACATTTCAGTCTAAGGAATATTCCAAGGTCAGATACCTGATTATACTTAACAACCTGGCTGGGGTAGTTCATTTCCTGGTTTAATCAACGCTTGCCTACTTCATCTTTTTGCACTGGAGACTTTTAGCTTCAGAAAACTAAATCATTTGCAGGTGGCCCAGACCTTCACTACAAGGTTACTAAGTGTTTTCTCATACTGGCATTATATAAACAGGTTCTTTATAGCATTTGCTGGCCAACTGTTTGTGCATGTCACCTATAAGGTCCAGGTCATGGTTTACTTGACCCTTCATGAGATGGATACCTTACCTGAAAGAGTTCCATGACAATTTCGATCCTGCCCATTTCTTCCATGAATCAGCCTAGTGAGTGTTGGTAGTATCAGGGAAGATGTTATCCTGAAGGACTTCTGTTTCTTCCTGTCAGGCTCAGCCATTGGAATCTATGGCCTAGGAAGTTTCAGTAGACACCAGTAATAAGTGTTTTTTAAAGGTATTTTAAGATTCATTTATATCTAAACCAGTTACAAGTGGTGTCCCACAAGGCTCAGTCCTGGGACCTCTCTTGTTCGGTATATATTTCTCCGAGGTACAGGCTAACTCGGGTGGACTATGGCTGACCAAGTTCGCAGATGACTGCAAACTGGGTGCTGTAATCGACTCTCCGGCTGACACAAGCATCCTCCAAAAGGGTCTCACAGAGATGGATAACTGGTGCCAGAGCCATGGCCTAAAGCTAAATGCCAAAAAGTGCATAGTCATCCCCTTTGGGAAAAACAAAGTGCCCTCAAATTACCACATAGGTGGTAATCCATTAAGTACAGAAGAAGTAATTAGGGACTTGGGGACCCAAGTAGACAGCAATCTCTCCTTTGACAATCACATTGCCAAAGTGCTTAGAAAGACCTTCTATATAGCCCACCTTATCATGAAAGGGTTCACATCTAGATCAAGAGAGGTCATTGTGCCCCTCTACTCATCATTTATCAGGCCCATAATTGAGTACAATGCCCTGTTTGGGATGTACCTTACCCGACACCTTCAGCAACTGGAAAGACCCCAAAAGTATCTCACCAAGAGGATCAAGGGGCTCAAACAGATGCCCTATGCAGTTCGGCTAAAGAAACTCCAGCTCTACTCAGTTGCGTACCGCCTACTCAGAGGCGATCTGTGTCTGACGTATAAAGCCATGTCCAACCCAGAATTAATGGACATGCTTCACCTCAGGAAATTCAAATCCCTTAGCGCTACATGCTCCAGGGACTTGAACCTCAGCACAGTAATAAATAGGACATGCTGGAGGGACAGATTCATATCCCAGAGGCTCCCCTCACTCTGGAACAAAATCCCAATCCATGTTAGGCAGAGCCCCTCACTGACCCTCTTCAAGAGAAATCTTGACGAGTGGATGGGAGATCATAAGTTTACCCCTGGGATCTCTTCTGTGTCCCTGCTTGACAGAGGTACAGTAAACTAACCTTAAAAGGGCTACCTTCTGTGACCTACTATACAGAGGCACAGTCAACTAATCTAAAAGGGTGGCGAAAGCCAAACACACTCTGGCTAGGCTTATAAATGCCCCAGGGCAGATAGCCTAGTATCAACCTATGAACCTATATAATGTAGATTTTAATATAATTTATTGTAATGCCTAGACTTTTTACTCATTTTATTTGGGACTTTCTTGTGTAATTTATCTGTTTTATTTTATGTGTACTTTACTTGTTTTCTGTACAGTGTTTACTTCATTGTTTTACTGTCTGCCTTACTGAAGCTCTTGTGCCATGTAAACCTTTAGTGTTGCTGCCTTTTTACTTCTTTCCATGTACTTGGTCTTTTTATCTTCTTAACCATGTCTGCTGGAGTTCACACCTGTGAACACTAAGGAGAAAGAGCTAAATCTATGTTTGATCCATCTCTTATGTAAGTAGCTGGGACATATTTTGATCTGCTCAACTTCTGCTTAATCTGGAGTCCTGGAAAACCTGACATTTGATTTTGTTGGTTTTGTTACAAACTCGTTTACAGATCTCATAGCTTTGATTCCTGCATTTGCTCAGCCTTCCTTATTTGCCTTCATTCGTTTTAAGACTGAGTGACGTTGCATCTTTTAAGCAGCACTTTTACTTAATCACTTATAAGCTTGGTTTGGCTGGTTGTTGGAGGATTACCACAATTTAATAGGTTCATAGGTTCATAGGTAGGTACTAGGCTATCTGCCCAAAGGCATTTATTAGCCTAGCCAGAATGTGTTTGCCTTTGCAACCCCCTTAGATTAGTTCCTTGTGCCTCTGTCCAGCAGAGCCACTGAAGTGACAAAAGTGGCTTCATTCCCTCTGTGATCTATGACTTGCAAGGGCTAGCACTTTTTGCATATTAAATTAGAGTTTTTACTAAATTATGGGTGCTATTTTGGATCTTGGTGTAAGGCTACAGTACTTTTGTCTCCTGTAATTCACATATGATTTCTATATTTTCCTTTTCTGTTGATTATATTTTAGTTATTCTTTTTGACCTTTATTTCTTAATTAAAGCTCATGCTAGATTTGACCAAATGCATTTTAATTTGATTTGCTACTATACTTTTCTGGATTTCCAGACTTTGTTACATATTAGATGGAACAATGTCTGACTGAGTCAGCCATCTTCTTTCTGGATCTTTATGACTTTTCTGTCAATGGACCATTTCACCTCCCAGTTTCAGCTTACTTGTCAATACAGTTTAAAACTAAAATATGGAAAATGTCACAGCATGCTGATTGTATCAGAATATCTAAAGGGACCTCCATTCATAACAAGGTCTTACAGAAAAAGCATAGCATTTTTTGCTTGTATCCTTCTTTGAGATTTGATTTAAATGAGGTCTGCTTATTTATCACCTTTGTGCTAATAGTTGCATTCTCTAAACCTTTCATTCTTAGCTTGCTTTTGTCATATGTGTTTTGATTTTATTTTTATCTAAATTTAATGAGTCACCACACCCCCTCCTGGCCTTTTTGTTGCATGCCAGTTTTGTCTTCATTTGCTCCTCATAATCTTGGCCATATGACTATCAGGAACTCATTGTGACAAGGTCAACTTGATGGTACTCAGCTTCTTTTGTTCAGTAAAATTTGCCTTTAAACAGCCTTGACTTATATGTGTGGTAGGGCATTATTGTGGAGCCATAATGTGCGGTGCACTAAATTTTCCATGATTGAGGATTGTAACCACAAAGAAACCAAAGCACTGTCCTGTGGTGAACCCCTTCTTCTTATTTCTGCATAAGATGTCCATCTACCTATCTATACAGCTCAACCTTTTGGACGTTCTTTCTATTGGTCATTATTAGGGTACTGTAAACTAATCTGCAGCAGGCATGAATTATCCTAGAGATTTTGTGTGGTGTTGACTTGGTATATATAATGAATACCTGCCTGGACAGTAATTTAAGACAATATTTAGCAACAGCTGTGTTCTACAGTGTTCTTTTCATCCATTGTCTGAGTAGGATATGATCTGTGTATCAGGGAGGATCATGTTATTTGCTATCAAGTCCAGTTTTCTGGTAGTTACTCTGATACCGCTAAGTATCTAAGGAACTCAGGAGCACATTCTATGTTTCTTTTTATCTTTTGTGCACCCAGTTATTTAAGGACCTTCTGATAAGTGCCTGCATGCTTCCTGATTGGCTTGTTGTGATTTTGTCCACACTGTTTAGTGATGGTCAACTTCAAGTTCTCAGCTGGCAAGGAATTGGTAGCTCTCTCATGAAATAATTGCTGTGTTGATGTTACTCAAGTCATTTCCAGTATGTACCATATCCATACTGGACTTGATTTTCAAATTGGGTGTAGCAATTTCTGTCTTGGTGATGAAGCCATTCTCATGGACAGGCCACTACCTCGTCCATTTTGCACTGATGTCCCTCTAATTAATTCTGAAACCTTTAATAAGTGGGATTTAGGGATTTAACAGCTTTCTGTCAAGTTCTGAATCCTACTGCCTGCTAGTTAACATTCAGACTTTGGCTATTGCTGTTGACTGCCTTGGCTCACTTTCTTTACCCCCTGCCTACAGTGGGATATGGGAGTTATGATATAATATATGATATTGACCTCTACACTTTTAGGAAATCTGGACAAAGGATAAAACACCAGTAGAGAAAGCTCTAATCCTTAAATAGCAAGTTTTGCTGGTGGCAAGCTCTGTGCTCATTACCAGTTTGGAATCTCTCATAAAAAGACAGTGTTTGCATCTAGAATGATTAAACTGCATTTATTTGACTAGCTTTGCTCACTTGGTAGTGGATAGACTGCAGCCATTCTGTCTTGCAATCCAGAAACCCTTCTCATCTTGTGAGTGCTGAGACAGCTTTTCAGATCCTTGCAGATAAGTTTGCCTCTGTCAAATCAGAGAAGCTTCACTGTCTGACTCTGCATTTATACATTCTAACCACATGCATGCCTATATCTAGGTCAACTAGTAGATGGAATTACTGAGTGCTAACTAGTGCTGCTGTAAGGAGATGAATACAAAGTTAAGTAATTCTAAAGCAAAAATCTTTGACACTCATCAAGCTCAAGCCAGTCTCCAAGAATTGGCCTTTCAGTGCACCCACGGGTGACTCATTTGAAAATGTTTAACTCATTAGGTACCTAGACATATAGACTGAACAATCTATTTGTATTTCTTCAGCCATTTAGAAACAGC
This sequence comes from Protopterus annectens, assembly GCF_019279795.1. Taxonomy (NCBI): domain Eukaryota; kingdom Metazoa; phylum Chordata; order Ceratodontiformes; family Protopteridae; genus Protopterus; species Protopterus annectens. The sequence goes on from NC_056737.1 coordinate 1,381,045,758, forward strand.
AGGCAAATATCTCTTTCCTAATGGGGATGAGCTTTATTATAGAACTGGTAAGGTAAGCTGCCTGGCTACCATTAAGCAGTGACATGCTGGATATTGAGCTTTCTATACTACTGCATGTCATTTATCAGCCAAAAGGGCTGGATTATTTTTAATTCTCTAAAGTTATCTCTAGTGTTTAGCTTATTCCTGCCCACATTTGCACCCTTTCTAAATCAAGACACTAAACCTTTAATTAAGTGAGAACTTAGATATTGAATTATCACTTAGCGTCCAGAGTTTGCTTACCTATAATCATTTTGCAGCTGTATTAAATCAGCACCTATGGAATGAAGTTCAGAATGAAAATGCTAGTGGAGTTACCTATCCTACAGTGTTGCTAATCTTCACTTAAGTATGGTTGACTTACTGTTTTACCTGACACCGACACTGCTGTTTCACATTCAGAATAGCCTTTGTGGTCTTATTTGCACCTGGCTGTCATTTATTTGTCCTCTTTTCATTTCTACATATAAAGTGTATTTTAAATGCATATATGCAAAGGAACATGATTTTTTTTTTATTATAAGTATGCTCTGGCTGAACATGAGCTGCCTGTGATCCAGTCTACATCTACACATCCATGCTTAAATGTCACATCTGACTCCTATATTAATGGGTAAACAGTCACTATCCTTCACAAAGTTTGCAAGGCAAGTTGGGAATAGAAGTAGATTGACAAGCTTTAATTTCATATTACAGGCACACATCACACATGCACCTATGTGCAATTTTTAGATGTGCCAGCTGTCTAAAACCTATTCAATAAAAGTGAATAATATAAGCAAAACAGTTTGATAAACAAATGTTATTTTGCATGATTTTTTTTCATTATATGGCAATTTAAAACTGATTTACAGATGATATCGTGTGGATGTTATGTAGAATATGGCCACTCTAGTGGCGTAGATGGATGCAGTCTTGACTGCAACTCTGGCAACCTGGAGGGGGATGGGTTGAGTCACTGCTCCCAATCCATCAATGCATGAGAGCAGAAATGAATTCACATGTGTAGGGGTCCATAGGGGGAGTCATAGGTGTGGCCACATAAAATGGTGATATTAGCCCTTGTTGACTAAGCTTAGGAGCATGTATGAATAAATACAGGGGCATAGTTGGTCCCTAAAGTGATGCAGGTGCCTGTATTGTGGCCCAAGAATGGAGGCTATGGCCTTCATACAAAATAGCTGTCATTGACAGGATGCATCTGACTCCTTCATGTGTACCTGAATGATCATAGGATCATAGGAGATTACTAGGCTAGTGACCCAGAGGTCATTTTAAGTCTAGCCATTTCAACCCAATGTAACACCGTAGAAGTACTAGTCAATACCCAAGATTGCATTTGGTGATGGCTGCCCATATCCAGGAGGGTTCTGGAAACTATCCTGATAAGAATCTATGGTGCCCATCTAGTCATCCTGGTTTCTGTTGAACAGTGTCATAGAGGTGCTCTGTTTTACATGAATTAGTAGCCTGTTCCAAAAACATGGCAGTCACTGGGAGATAACTTTGTCTCTTCAGCATGTCCTATTTAAGTTGTAGGCCATATTTAAGTCCCTGAAATGGGTATCCCTAAAACCATTTCATTTACGGATATGCAGTAAGTTCACTAGGTTTGGGTCTTGGTTTGTTCTGTAGGCCAGGCATAAGTCTCCCCCTAAGAAGTCTATACAACACGGAGTATAGTGACAGGGATTTTAGTCAGTCCATGTAAAGCACACGATGGAGATCCTTGATCTTCTTTGTTAGAAACCTCTGAAGTCTTGCTAATTGCTGTAGGTGCTTAGTACGGTACATACCAAATGGAATGTTATACTGAATTATGGGCCGGATAAATATAAAGTAGAGGAGGGTTATCACTTCTTTTGCTCTAAAGGCAATGTCTTTACTAATCAAGTGAGGTATGTCGAAAGCTTTCCTTACAATGGTGCACATGTGCTGGTCGAAGTTAAGGTTGCGGTCAACCTGTAATCCCTGGACCCTTACCACTTCATGGGCATTTAGGGTATTGTTACTGATTTGATAATGAGAAGGGACATTGTTTGTGCTGACAGGTATGATGATGCATTTCTTTGCATTCAGTCTGAGACCGTGACTAATACACCAGTTGTTGGTCTGTGTGAGACCTTCCTGGAATATAGTGACATCATTTGGGGGTCAATTATTGCACCTAGATTGCAGTCATCTACAAACTTGGTCAGCCATAATGCTTTAGTTTTGACCTGAACTTCTCAGAAGTATACACCAAACAGCAGGGGGCCCAGCACTGACCCCTGTGGCACCCCACTGGTAACAGGACTGCTGGTTGATGTGGAGTCGCCCATCTTTGATAGCGTGTATTGGGTTTATGAGCCAGTTGACAACCCATCTTACAACAAAGAGGTTTACATTCAGTTTGCTAAGTTTACCGGTAAAGCTTGAATGTGAGATTGTGTCAAAAGCCTTTGTCAAGTTGAGGCATGCTGTGTGCACAGATTTGCTCACATCAATGGCCTTGGTCATATTTTCAAAGAAATCCACCAGATTTAACAGGAGGATCTGTTCTTCACGAAGCCGAATTGGGTAGGATTCAGAATTTGGAGGTCACCTATGTCTTTACTTATGAAGTTCATAATAATACATTTCAGTCTTACAGATGAGGCCGGTCAGGCTTATCGGTCTGTAATTCCCTGGGTCTGTTGTTAGGCCAACTTTGTAGAGGGGAATAACTGTGACTGTTCTTCATTCCTTTGGAGCAAAGCCTGTGGCTAGGCAATGATTGAAAAGGGTATTTAGTGGTGATGCTAGTTCATGTTTTAGCCTGTTTAGAAGACAGCCTGAGATGTCATCTGGTCCCATAGAGTCTGTGTTCATTGCATTGGACAGGGCTTTGAGGACATGTTCTTCGGATATGTAAGGTGGGGGGGGGGAGCTGGGGAGGGTTTGTCGTAAGTCAGGAGGGGATAAGGAAGTGAAACTTTCACCAAACCCATCTGCTAGCAGGTTCACTATCGCTGTGGGGTCAGTGTGTGTTATACCATTGGCCAGCAGCTCTGCACTTGCTTGGGTCCTACCCTTTAGGTTACATACATAGCTCTAAAATGTCTTATGGTTATCCTTGGAAGTACTTGCTAGGTGTCTGTCAAAGCAGCTCTTGGAGGATTTGACAAGTTGTCTTATTTGCCTGTTAAGGCTGAGGAGGGTGCTTTTCCATTTTTGGGTCCTTGTCTTTGTTTTCTTAGACAGCAACTTTTTGCATTTATTGCAGAGTTTGTTGATGCTGGAAGTCCACAATGGCAGCTTGGTGTTACTTGGTGCTCTGGCTTTGATTATGTCTGGTACAGCTGAGTTTATACAGTTATGCAAGTGATTGTACAGGGCTTTAGTGTATGCTTCGGCATAGTTACCACTTTCAACTTGGGGTGGGGCTTGGAATGCATTTATAACTTCACCTAGGACAGTATAGTTTGCCTTGGTGACATTTTTTAGTATGATTTCACCCTTTGTGAGTTTTGGTGATAGTGCCATTTCAAAGGTACTGATTTGTGGTCATTTTTAACGAATGAGGGTCCAACAGTTGCAACAGTGCACCTGTTTGACATGTTGGTGAGGACCAGATCTAGAATGTTTGTTCCTCTTGTTGTGGTATGGACAATTTGCTCCATGACATTTGACTTCACAGAGCCAAGAAACTTTTGTGCTAGAGCATTTGGGCTAGAGTAGGTTTCCCAGCTGACAGTGGGATAACAGAAATCCCCATTAACCAATATGTTTGGTAAAAATTGGATTGTCTTCAGTTTTGTTAAGTAGGCTTCTTGGGTGTCATGACCCATGGAGGAAGATCTATAACTGACTAGGACTTGAATGGAGGTCTTACCCACCGTAACCTGGATCTGGCGTAACTCCATGGAGTTGTCCAGTCTAACTAGACGTGAGGGGAAGTTATCTCTAATATAGATTGAAACACTGCCTCCTTTGGTTTTCACACATTCATTTTGTGGTCTAAAGGTGTGGAAGGCATTGTAGCCTTGCATGGCTGGGTACTCTATGAGACCTTAAACCAGGTTTCTGTGACTGCACAGACATCTACATCTTCTTTTGATAGAAATGCTTCCAGGAAGTGTGGCATGACCCTTATTTTATTCTGATTGGCTAATTGTTGTTTTTGAGACATTGCCTAAAAATGGCAGTATGGGGGGAGGCAAGAGCTTTTGCCAGCAGCCGAAAGCCTAGGGGTGCCTGGTGCAAACTGTCTCTGGCAAAGCAAAGAGGTTTGTCGACCATGGCTTCCCAGGCAGATAAGAACTGGTTACCCTTGGAATGATACCAAAAACTAAGCCAATTACTGAAATATGTTATTTTTTTGTTTAGACTGTGGCATCATTCTAGGTGAGGGTAGTATCCTGCTCAAGGCTAGGGACATACTTGCCTGGGACACATATTCAGAGAACTCGATCATGTCTGTCTTCATATAGTCCAGTGTGGTACATCTCAGGTCATTCACCCCTGTTGTCAGCTCTTACCCTGTGGAATCTGAAGAGATTCCTTCATCCTTAGGGAATAAATGGGCTCAACTCTCATGGGGGTAGGATCAATGGTTAGCAGGCAGGGGAAATGCCTTTGTTGTAGTTATTAAAAAATTAAAAAAAGCTTCCCCTGTAGTCTATGGATGAATACATTTTTTAAAAAGATGTCAGAAAGCAACCCCTATTTTGTTATTAATAATGTATTATAATTATGCTTCCATGTTAAGAATCAGTGCATCTACAAAAGCACTGCTCTAGGTATGTGGAAATTAGATATGGTAAAATGTTATAAGCTTTCCATTAGGTATTTGTGCCATCTTATTTCAGAACAAATAGTTTTCTAGATTACTTATGAGCACTATCTTGCCCACATCCTAAAAAAAAAAAAAATCAGTTTTTGAACCTTCATAATAAATAACATCCAGCTGATGTAATCTAAGAAAAACATTATATTATTAAACTGTGGTTTGTTTATCTGTGACTCTATCTATTTATACTGTTGACATGAATACATCTGAGCAAGTAGGTAGCCAGGGTTTCATACAGACTATACTTGAAGTCATTAAAAAATATGAAATAAAAAACAAAGCTACACGTTTTGAATATGATAAGAATATCTAAGCAAACACGCCACTATATTAAAATGATTCATATGGAGAAGCACTGAAATGTCAGTCCATGTACAAATTACTATATTTTCAGTAAAACAGAAAGCACTACCATTCTAGAAGCACAGCATTGCATCAACTAACTCAAATTAAATTAACTCGTAATTAAATTTAATTAGATTAACTTGTAATGTCACTGGCTATAGAAGTCTCCATGAATCATAGGTTTAATGCAGAATATGAGTCAGATGAAAAATATTTCCAATGTTTTGAGTTACTACCAGGAAAAAAAAAAAGGTCACGTGACACAGCTTTCAGCTAAATACGTCAGACTACAAAACACAGAAAGCAATACTGTGGTGTGGATCAAACCATGTGTGGTGATGGTTCACTTGCTTTGATTTTTGTACTACTTTATCTGTGTTCTGAACAGGAAGTTTATGTACTTCTGTGTACAAGTTTTCCGTTCTTCTAAATAGGCTGCATATGATTTTTTTTTCTCATGGAGCCTAGTCTGGAATTCATTCCTAGAAAGAAGATGTCTGTACCCATACACTGCTTAAAAAGAAAAAGCAGAGTTTGAAAACCAGCCAGTCATTAAACACCTCTGAGATGGTAACCCACTCGAGATTATCTCATTACATTTTGTATAGTTTTAAATAAGTATGTTGAAATGAAAGCCTTATAAAATGCAAGTCATTAAGTAGCAGATTTGAACTAACAACACATTTTACTGCTATACCTGTTAAAACTGTTCACTTTATTAATTCATTTAAAAATGCTCCTGGCACCTCAGCTTTGTGCCTTCTCAGAGACTTCCTTCAGAATGCATTTGCCAAAGCACTAAGTGAGATGTTTTAATTAAAAGCTTTTTCTTGGACTGGCTTGTTGTCATGTATTATGCTCCCTCAGAAGGCAATAAGCTGATGTGCCAGGAGTATTTTTAAATTAATTAATAAAACTATAACAGTTTAATAGCTGCAGAGGTTCACCACATTTTTTTATTATTTTTACTAGTCCATTTCCTTGTGTGATTAACAGAACAGATGTTACTGGAAGATGTTGAAAGTGATATTCCAGTCTTCATTTTTATTGTACACTGACTAAAACATCAAAGCTGGCTTCCTGACACTGATGAAATGACTTATCAACATCTGCCCCCACGCAAATAAATAAATATGTATTTTTTTTGTGGGAGATAGGCATAGACAAAATCCATGGAGTGGACTTCCCCCAAATTATACAATAAAATATAATTAGCATTCTGAAATATGCACCTTGATTGTTGTGCCCAATCAGCATGCTCATAGTAAATCAAACATTCCTCATTGAAAGAATTCCAGCTATAAGAATAGTTTCTGATCTATTAATGGAGACTATGCTACAATAAAAAAGCATAAGCCATTACTGTCCCTGGAAATGAGCTCTTTCTTTGTTAAAAACTCTTATATTTAAGAGCTGCACAGCTTTTAAAGATTTTTTAACAGAGAAAGAAAACAGCTGTAATAGTTAGTAGCCCATAGCTTTGCCGGAAAAATGTAACTGTACAAGCTGTGCACAACCATTAATTAAGTCTGCTTTGCACCAGTGTCTATATGTAAATACAAGCCAGACAGAAACTTTAGCGAACAATGTAGGTAGTACTCCTAAAGCTATATAACAGTTTTACGAGCATTTAGTGACCTGACCTACTGATGTATGCTACAGACTTAAATTTGTTCTGTGGCTATAAGTGTCAGTTTGCCACTGGTGTCCGGCATCAAAGACATGTATAAATGCCTTTGTTTAAGAAGATGTTGCTTTATTTGAAACAAGTAGTTATAACATTGTAACATCTATAGTTAGCAGTGGTATTAATCATGTTTCAGTGAGATCTTTCTAAACTAAATATCTGTTAATCAGGTGGATTACAGAATACTTTTAAAGTAAAAGTTCAATTCAAATTTTCTCTAACAAATTTAGCGATTACTTTACACAATCCATAACCTCAACACTAAAACTCAACACAGCACTATGTGCTATTCAAAACCTTTCATAGAATCTAGTGCTCACTCAACCTCTTTCTCTCTCAAACCTGTAGCCACTCTTATCAGTAAAAAATCCCTCCACAAACTGAAAACTATGGCACTGTGCACAGACAATCTTCCACCAGAATATCTAAAAATAGCTACTGAGTGCCTTGCCTACCCCATAAACATCCTAGTAAATAGATTCATTAATGAATGTTATGTTCCCATTGTATGGAAAAAATGTGTGTACAGTGCCATTTCACAAAGGTGGATCATGTAATGACTATGCTAATTTCAGGATACACATACAACCATTACAGACATTTTTATGAACTTAGATGAAGTATTCCTCATAAAGTTTTTGCTTTTCTGACAAATCATTGAAGGTTGCCATCATTAAATAATGACAGGCGTTAAGGTTTCAGACTTTTAAACTGATTATTATACAAATGGTCATTGTTCTGACCTGAAATACATATATGGCAATCAACCATTTTTGGCATTGTGTTAACTAAAGTATTTAACAAAAGACTTTCCCCCAGATTTACTAATCTTCCATGCAGGACTAGTCCTGCACGGAAGTGGCCACTTAGGAGCAGGATGGTGGCATGCCATACATATTAATGAAGGCGCACTGCCCGACCTTCTAGGCATACATGGAGTGTGTACAAGTGCAGGGGGTGTGTCTGAGAGCAGAGCTCTCAGAATAAACATGCCCCTGCAAAGTAGAAAAGTAGGAAGTGGAGCTTAATGAGCGAGGCTGCTCAAAGGTGTCTGCATATCCCCACCAACAGTTCCCCATGTGTACAACAGCAACATGACATATAAATAAACCAAAGAAAACCCGTTATATTTTTCTTAAATCTGAGTACAGCTAACCATAGGTGCGTGGGTGTGCCCATCACTTAGCTATGGTTAAAGCAGCTTAAAAGGCTGAAGAGGATAACAAGGAAGATATATGTAAATGAAGCAGCACAGCAGTAGTGTAGTGGGCAGGGCGTCCACCTAACGAGCAGTCATTCCCAGTTCGAGTCCCACTGCAGCACATACCATTCTCCATGTGAAGTCTGTATATGAACATTTTTTTCTCATATATTTGCTGTATAACCTACTAAATAACATTTAAATGTGAACTGGACTACTGTATTAATAAGGCATTAGTAACCAGGTTTAAGCACAACTAAGCAGTAGTAAGCATATATAAGCACTAGTAAGTGTACTGAAGTGCATTTGCATAGGGGTAAGCATTACCTCCACAGATTAAGCAAAGTAGAAGCTAACTGAGTGTTAGAAACTTTAACCGGAGGTTAGCAGTGCTTAGCTCCATGCAAACCCACACGCACCCACGTACAACTGCTTTAAAGTGCCGTAATCACTCTGTACCCAACGGCCCATGTTCTGCCCAGTAAAAAAATAAACAGCTTCTGCAAGGCTCGAACTCGACCTTGTACACTATAGACACAGTAGTTAACCACTAAGCCATCATAACAATACAGATGAATGAGGTATCAGCAAACTAATCCTCACCACAGGAAAACCAAACCAAACAGGTGAACTGAATCTATGTACAATGTGATGTTGTATAACCTGCTACATAACATAAATATGTGAACTGGAGTACTGCAGTAAGCATAGATGTGAGGTGTTATTGTAATAAATTGTAGAAGTCCCCAGGATCCCATACAGTGTATGCACACATGAATCATGGACATCAGATACATATATAACCTGTAATGAATAATAAATCACTGCCAAAAGGCAAATTAAATGCTAATTAACTATTAAGCAATGATAACCGCTGCACAGCTCAACCTAGTAAGTGTAAGCAATGTGTAGGGCAGCCAATTCAATCTGCCTAGTGGTATACCTCTTTAAGCAGTGCCAACCTTAGGTAAGCAGGTGTGCCCATAGCTTAGCCTATTTAAAACCAGCCAATCATGGAAAAGTGTGAGAAATTGGCCGTATTTAAACCCCACAGGTGGGAATACTACCCATAACTGGTTGTAGCTTCCTACTGCAGGCAGAATAGCTGGAGTGGGTGAAGGCACTTGATTTAGAGTGCAGGGCTGGGGCAACCAGGAGTCAAAAATCATGGTATGGCTCCTTGTAAAACACCATGAGGAGAGACTACTGCAGGGCCAGTACCAGGGCTCGCAGTATAAAAAGGAGGCCTGGGACAGTCTTGCCCATGACCTCACCAGTGCCACATGTATCACCCGGACTGGTAAGCAGGTCAGGCACCACCATGCTGACCTGAAGCAGCGGAGGGGGGATGTACTGGAACAGTGGATCCAGGAATCTCGTCAGATGCCTAATGCCCCAGTACTGAGGAAGTATTCATTCTACTAAGTAGGTTGTAATTACCTAACCTGTATATACTATGGATAGGTATGGCTAAATATCACTATAGTTCTCTGACAGCTGCAGATGAGCGGGCTGTGATCCATCAAGCCCATGATGCTAGGTTGCAAAGGCTGCATTGTGAGGCACGTTAGTAATTATTCTGCATGTATTGTCATAACAAATAAATATATGAGCCTGAGAAAGTGTCGTACCAGTAGAAATAAAGGTGTACTATTCCGTAAATAAAGGTTTAACCCCGGGAGTGCTTCTGTTTACTATTCTTTCATATGTTGTTGAACTGTTGCATACTATATATAGTACTGTTATATTAATCAGTGTTGCCCACACTGTGGTATGCAGATAAAATGAGTATGAAGGTCCGTATAACAATGTTGGAAGTGCCAAGAGGTCAGTCATATTGTACAAGTGAGGGAGACTTAGAAAACATTAGAAAGCTTCACATCAATTCCCTGATAACTCAGTGCACTGTGATGTTAATTTTTGTCACAAACAGCAGGGGTTTGAATCCCGGAAGTGCTAGTAAGTTGTATGCGTAATCATACCCCACAACTGTACAGATTTTGTTACAATATTCAGATAGAAAGCTGTATGCATAATTACACCCAACAACAGTACAGAATTTGCTATAATGTTCAAATAGAAAGTTGTATGCATATTCATACCCCTAAACTGTTCTAATCTGTCCAGCATGTCCAGATAAATGGCCAACATTACCAGCCTGGTCCCCTGTTCCCCTGAAAAATCAGTGTGATGATCCAAGAAATGTAGGCAGCCGTTAATGACATATAACTGATAGTCAGATGTGTACATAGTCAGAGAATGTATATGAAAACAAACCTGTCATTTTAGCATCTCACCCAAAGTGTATGAGAGCAATTCTCAACATATGTTGCATTAACACCTGCATCTTGTCACGCCTGTATGTAAGACACAGGTAACATATATAACAATATATAAACATACCATTGTACAATAAAAGACCATTGGGTAGTGTAATAATACATGTAAGGGACAGATCACATCAGTGACTATGAATGTAGTGAAAACTACAAGGATATATTAGTTGTTAGTTGAACTCTCTCTCTCTCATCCCTACCATATGTGCAAAAATAACCCAATGACACAACTAAATTGGTATGTGTACACTCCAAACTGTTATTGGGACATATGTCCTATTGATTTATAAATATTCACATTTGTTTCTATGCATGTGCCATGTTAAAATACCCCCATATTGGTGGCCTGTTGCCATCAATGAAACCTGCATGCTGTTGTAATGGCCACTGTTGTTCCATGTATGCATGTGTTCTGCTTACTCCGCAACTGTTTTACATCTGGTGTGTTGGGTTAATGGGTATACCTATGCATGCTGTTATAACTAATCCTGAATGCTGTTGACTATTACTAACCCATATCTGTCTGTAAACTGCAACACCATAGCTTGTATGGGAAGGCCGGTCCCAGAGGATCCACCTGTCCCACCTCAGCTGGCCATGGCACCGGGCACCGGCACATCTGGGGCCCAGCCTGGGACCTCCTCCTCCCTTGGCCCTGCACCACCTTTGGGTGGAACTGCCACAGGGGATGGGGCTCGGCCCCTCCGGGAGTGGGGCGGAGAGGAATCAGTCACCTGTCGTCAGGTCTGGGCCGTGGTGCGTAGGGAGATCGATAGGGCTTTTTGAGACAAGCTCCTCCAGCTTGAGGGCTGAGTGGCACAATTAGAGGGTGAGCCTGCCCCTCCTACACAGCCACCAGCATGGCGACTTTTGGGACTGTGAAGGTGCAGTGGTGACTGCACATGGGTGGGGACCTCAGTCCCACTGTTTCCATTTGGGGGCTCATGGGCTTGCGACTTCCAAACACCCCTCCCAATCAAAGGTGTTTACCCCCCACATGTGTCATATACTGCCCCTGTATGCATCTTGTTTGTCTTGTCTGTTAACCTACCCAACCTACCCCCCCAAAATATACCTACTACTTCTTCCCAACATCCCACTGTCACCTGAAAAAAAAGGGCAATCTGTTCCCACAAAAAAAACTCGCCCCATACATAGCTGTCCATTTTGCACACATGTCCACTGGACACATGTAATAAGGTCTAATTGGCATCACAATTAATTTATGTTGTCCTCACCCCTCTCCCAGGGGTTTGAGTGTCCAAATCTACCTCCAAATTCAGTGTATATGCACAGCTGTTGCTGTAGAAAAATGGGCAGCTATGGACATTCCCTACACCCTTTCTGCACATGCCTAGCTCTTTTCTTTACTGTCTTTCCCTCTTTGTGCCCCTTTTCACCATTTTCCTATCAACCCTTTTTTTATTTTCTTTTAAAGAAATGAGCATGGGGTTAAGTGTCAGTACGCACTTTTAAGCAGCAGTAAGCGGGTTTAAGCCTGTTTGGGCAGGGGTAAGCACTGCCTACACAGGTTAAGCAATATCACTGCTAACTTAGTGTAAGACACTGTATCCTTAAGTTGGCAGTGTTTACCTCTGTGCAAACCGCACAACCCCACTTACAACTGCTTTAAAGTGCCTTAATCACTCAGTATCCAACCACTGGTGTTCTGTACCACCAGCAAAATAAACAGCTCCTACAAGGCTCGAACCAAGGACCCTGCACAACATTGACAAAGGGATTAACCACTAAGCCATGACAGATAAAAATAAAGTCAATGTTTTCAGAAACATATCATCCAGTCCAGTCATGCAACAGCACAGAGAATGTATACCTACAGCTAGATGGACGTGTGTGTGCAAATATATCACTGTCTAAACGGATACAACATATCTACAGATGTAGTTTTATATATATATATATATATATATATATATATATATATATATATATATATATATATATATTTCATAGGTAAGTACTAGGCTATCTGCCCGAGGGCATCTATAAGCCTGGCCAGAATGTGTTGGCTTTCGGCACCCCCTAAGATTAGTTCCCTGTGCCATGGTCCAGCAGAGCCATTAGTTCCCTGTGCCTCTGTCAAGCAGAGCCACTGCAGTGATATAAATATCCAGAGATATATACATATATATATATACAAATATATGAACAGATATACATGCAAATGCCGACAACTACACATATATATGCCAACATCCATATGTCTACATATACACAGCAAGTTACACATATGTACGTAGATAAATGTCCCCATAGGTATACACGGACATAGTGAGAAATATGTAAGCAAATATATACAACCACAGAGGTATATATGGCCAGACATCTGTAGATAGTAGTGATAGATTAACAGACACATATATGTCCACATGCACCATGAAAGGCCTTGACAGGCCCCAAACAATATACGTTACATACGAATTGGCATACCCCTCTGCCCAAACACATCTGCCCTGCAAAACACTACCAAGCTCAATGTAATGTACATGTGTCATTGAAATAGGGATTTAAAGTAGCCCTCGGTCATGTTCCACATGTTTACATCACATCCTGCTCTCCCCCACCCACTAGGCGGCCAGTGCAATACAGGTCCATCCAACCAAGGCCATCCCCGACACATACATTCATTACCCACAGTTCCACTTCCCCCCATCTGCTGCACACACGCCGCCACCATCTCAACCCTGGTTACCAGACCATAGTTACCACACTACCACACATTGCCCCCCCCCTCCAAACACCCCCCTCAGGACCCATCCCTTATATTGTCTCGACCCAAGTATCCTGGGTCTGGCACATGCCATAGTCCATGCACATAGCCATGGGTACCCATGTAACTCTGGGTGTAGATGAAAGTTGTATACCCAATGTTCCGGCTGTCCCGCATGGGACAAACGATTGCCTGGTCCTAACAATAGATTTCATGCGTGACACTGTGTACACTAACGGATTTAGCTGTAGGTATGGCAAAGCTTACGTGGCACACAAGGTTGGCCGGTATGTACATGAAACACAGTACCCAAAATAACAGGCATCATGACAGGATATGTAGCTAAATATGTTGAGGTATGTGTGTGTATATATACCCATAACTACATGGAGATATACCTCTCCCTCTCTGTAGTACAAATGTATACATACATAGACATATATATAAATACTCACATATAAATATATACATATGCAAACATCCATACATCCACATGTCATTAGATATTTATACAGCTATATATATATATATATATATATATATATATATATATATATATATATATTAAATATATGTAAGTGTATATATATATATATATATATATATATATATATATATATATATATATATATATATCTGTATATGTATGCTTACATATATATATATATATATATATATATATATATATATATATATGTGTGTGTGTGTGTGTGTGTGTGTGTGTGTGTGTGTGTAAGTATACACATATATATATAGCTAGGATATGATACAGCAGTTAAGAATTACATATGTCCACAGGCCGTGCCAATGAGGGTGAGGGGCCCAGTCAACAAAAGTGTAACACAAAGCATCAAACCCCCCCAGCTAGACAGATGAAACATACAAGCACACAATAAAAGTAAACAAACCACTGCTTCCCAGACTACAGGCAGGATATTACCATTGGGAGAGACCCTCCGAGTCTAATCCTGAAACAAAGACAAGAATGTCCCTTGTGGGACAACCCAAAACTTGTATGCATATTTGGGTTTCCAGGCATTACACAGATGTCCAATGGCAGGGTATGCATGTTCTTGGACTACAAGGTTGGGGAAGCCTGATGATCCATGGGGCGAGACAACGTATGTGATGGGTCCCAAGAAGTGGAGACTGGGCAGTGTGTAGTGGTGTGTTTAAACCCGACCTGCACCCGGAGTAAAGAAGAGTGCTGTAGAGGAGGTGTGGGGGGGGGGGGACTATGGGTATAAAATTATGGGCCTAGGCATGCAGGTGTTGGCTGGAGCGGTTCAATGTAGACTGCCCAGGGATGTAAGCAATGGTGTACATTGGGCAGAGCTGCTGCCTAACGAGCAGCCATGCCCAGTATGAGTCCCACTGCAGCAAAGTCTAGTTTGCATTGCAAAGGTCGGTATAACCAGATGTGTTGCTGCAAACCCACTAAATGACACGAAAGAACACATGGTCGCAACACCCAACTGTAGGCATGTAAGCCAAACTAATTGGCATCACAAGGTATTATTGCTTTCCTCACCCCCACCCAGGGGTGTGAGTGTCCAAACCTACCCCAAAATGCACGGTATATACATAGCTGTCGCTGTAGAACAAAAATGGCCAGCTATGGACCTTCCCGTCAGCCTTCCTGCACATCCCTGGACATGTCCCCTACTATCAGGCCCTCTTTGTGGCCCAATAACACCACTTACCTATCGACCCCTGTTTCATTACTGGTAATGTTCACAGTCACAAGTAGGTGACACTCTCCATACAACTATATTGGCAGAATCTGGAACCCCCAACCCACGTGTATTACCGCAGCTGTCCCACACGACACATGTAAATAACACATGAAGGGAAACCTCAAGCACACTTGGATCACCACCTGCTCACCACCTGGGGAAGTCCACCCCTCTCCAACAAACATTCCATATCCCTACACCAACTAGTGACACCGACACCTGCTGTCCTGTCTCGCATACAAATCCCAACATCCTGCAAACCTGCACTACTGCTTCCCCACCAATCAGTCCAATGGCCTACTATACATTTAAAATGGTCCACCTACCTACCTACACCTTCACTGCTCACATCTACTCTACAACACAGGTATGGCATAACTAAACCTAACCCAAATACCTGAGTGTAACCTATCCAGAGCTGCTAGACTGGAATCCCACTTCACCTTACACTGGCCTTCATCAACAGTCATACCTGACATGTACACCTGACTTAAGCATGTATAATACCGACATGTTAATGAAGTAGCATGGAGATATGCAGCAGCAAGTGGGATTACGCCTGTTTGGGTGGCGGTAAGCAATGCCCACACTGGTTAAGCAATGTGGAGGCCAACCCAGTGTAAGACAACGTAACCGGAGGTCAGCAAGTCTGAGCCTCGCACACACCAGCGCATACCCACCTACACTTCCCCCATAGTGCCTTAGGCACTCTGTAGCCAACAGCTCTCATCATTCCCAGTAACAAAATAATCAACACTTCCACATCCACCCCCCACCCTGCACACTATAGTCCAAGTGAGTTACCATGAAGGCATGGCAGATATACAATCAGCTGCTGTTATCGCAAACATATTATCCAGCACAGTCAGTCAACAGTATAGGAAATGTATGTAAGTATGTAGATTAATACCAGCAAGCATGTGCACATCGCTCAATCACAGTATTCTGAGCAGTCTATGTGTATCAATGAACAGTGCCTGTCCACACATACTGTGAGAACAGTAGTCTTGCGTAATACTGAAGAGAGGAATGAAAAACGGGGCAGGGCGTGAGAGCATGCTTCATCCATGGAACCGGGAGATGAGGCTGGTCCAGTGTGTGAGCAAACTGCTGCTTCTCAAACCCCTGGTAGGATGCTACCAGTGGGACAAACAGTGTAGACCAGCAAAGTCTACTCATAACACAACAACAGGTCTATCCCTGGAGGGACGAACCAGACTTTGTGGGTCACAAAGATGTTTCCACCAGTATCGGAGGAGGATCAAGGGAGGGATCGAATGTACATGGACTAAACAGATGAAGAGCCTGCAGAAGGTTGCGTCAAGACAGTATAATGGAGGAGTACCGAGACGTGCAGAGAGGGAAGTGTGTGGAGGTATGGTATGGCAGAGCTAGCAACTGGAGAATGGATGGATGCTGTGTACATGGAGCTTGGGGTCCAAGGAAAGGGAGCATGGGTATGACATTAAGGTAGAAATATGCAAATAAAGCAGAGCAGCAGTAGCGTAGTTGGTAGAGCATCTGCCTAATGTGCACGCATTCCTGGTTCGAGTCCCAGTGCAACACATTCTATTTTCCATGTGAAATCTGTATATCAACATAGTTTTGCTGTATAACCTACTAAAAGACATTTATACTTCAAAAGGAGTACAGCATTAAATGCACATGTGAAGTGTCAGTGTCATAATGAATAAGGCACTAGTAAGCAGGTGTAAGCACAAATACACAGTAATAAGCATAGATAAGCAGTATTTTGATGGAGATGAAAAGTCTGAAACACGAACGTGTTGGCACGAGTGACTGACCTCAATCCTAAGACCATCCATGTCAATTGCCAAGAGAATGAGGTACAGGACAAACATATAAGCCGAACATGCATGGACATATGGACAGATATATATCTGTAAATGTAGACAGATAGACAGCTATAGGTATATATATGTGTATGTATGACTCACAAATAAGCATATAACAGCACTCGTACCTAGACAGATAAATATGTCCAGTGTGTATATATATATATATATATATATATATATATATATATATATATATATATATATATATATATATATATATATATATATATATATATACATTTAAATACACATAGATATATGCATATACATATCTAGATCTAGATTTATGTCCATATTTATCTCTCTATATAATATATATATATATATATATATATATATATATATATAAATACACATAGATATATGCATATACATATCTAGATCTATATATATATATATATATATATATATATATATATATATATATATATATATATATTTATACAGATAGACATGTGAATAGCATTTGCACATGTGAACAAACTAACTCCTGAGCCACTCAGTATAACATACAGACCATAAGCACAGTTAATGGGGGTGGGGGCACAAGTGAAAGACACTTGGTAATTACTGCTATGTAACCCCCCAGCCCTAACGGATATGCTGTGCAATCCACTATCGATCACATGTAGTACATGATGTCAGGACCCTCAACAACACAGCTACAATGCTCCAACAGTAATCCAAGTCACCTGTACATGTCAGGGCAATATCTATAACATATCATGCAGAAAAGTCAGTCTGCCGTAGGGAATGTACAATGCGGAAGGGGTACACTACAATGGTACAGATATGCACATACATCTATACATTGACAATTATGTTCAGGTATACATATATATATGTATATACATATATATATATATATATATATATATATATATATATATATATATGTATATACAAGATATATGAGATATATAGGTGCATACACATATACATAGACAAAAGATATTAGTAGCCATACATATGTAGAAATAGTGTGGATGTACTGGGTGCAAAGTATATCCCTCAGCCACAAGCCCTGTAACTGGTACCTGTGTCATGTGTAGTGTGGCAACTATTCCTACAAAGGGAATACTTGCATTACACATATACCCACTTACAATTCAAAGGACATGAGATGACACACAGGTATGTATACACAGACAACCTTTATTTGTGTATTTTACAATAATGTATGTCATTACTTACAGCACATAGATTTGGACTTATTTAATCAGTGAGGAATGCAAGGCCTAGACAATACAGTAGATGCAGACCATGCAGATATATAACATACTATGCTGTCCTGGCCAAGCCCTTCAATTCGTACTACTGTAGACAAAGGATTTGCCGTCAAGATAAGTAACAATAAACAATAACAGATGTAGTTCAGCAGCCTCCAGTTGCACCCTTTAGTCAAGGCCTAGGGGGAAATGTATTACCTGTGGTAATGTCTATGTATCTGTCACATGTATGGACCCTGACCAACAAATGTTGTGGGAGTTCACAATACGACTGGGACGATAGCAGAAATGCTAGCAGTAAATAATGATAGGCCATTACCGAACAACCCCTAACCGTATCACAGCAGAACAAAGTCAGCCATATATGTGGAGGACAAAGGCAGGAACACAGGGTCATACTCGCAATATTGCTGTTACACACCCTGGAAATTGCTGGTGTGACAGGATTTGTTGCAACATACCCTTATGCAGGAATAAGACATCAGGAACACAAATGGATGTAGCCATATACTGATAGCACACAACAGACAGATTGCCGGGGATATATCTAGGACAAGAACTGTGTGGTGCACAGGCAAAAGCAAACAGACAATCCACTGGCCATCATGTGGATAGGCCCACAGTTGAGAGCTATGCAGACAGACTGCATTCCATCCTAAACTACTCTGTACATGCAAACACTTCAAGACCAGCAATATACAATGCACATAACAACACTACTCACTCTGTTTGTAGGTCTGGAACCTCTTAAGATTGTGTAGTTGGCCTGTGTGTGCAAGTTCTGCTGTAAGAGGTACTGCAACCTGCTGTCTGTAACACTGCTACCCACATACAGGAAGGATGTCCTCCATACTGGAAAGCTGAAGGGACAACGCCCACGAGTCAGCAATTTCTAGTACTGGGTTGCCATGACAGTTGTTAACTGAATCACTACACAGCAGGCTGCACGCAGTTAGCAATTGTTACACACTGATTGGTGCAGAGCCCATCACCTGATCATGTGCATCACCTACAAATGTCATGCTACAATCCATGCAAACCAACTCAATCGCTCTACAGGAGAGAGAGAACAAAACAAAACAAAAAAAAAAAAAAAAAGATAAAATGAAACACACACACAGTGTTAAAAAAGAAAACCTACAAGCCAAAACCGGAAAGGCGTCACACCCGTCCTAAAAAAAAAAAAGGTATGTCAAACATAACTGTATGTAATTTAATGTAGTATGTGGTATAGATTAATAGGATATATGATATAGAATGTTTGATATGTGCCATCTATAGTTGTCCCTGTAATGCTGTTCCACTGAACAACTGCTCTGGATAATACTGTCTGTCCCTGTAGGCAGTGGGACATACCCACCAACTCTGCAGATCAGCAATGAATGACAAATATGTCAGCCATAATATCTGTGTATGTTATGTTAGTGTGGACAATAGCTGGTGGTGGAAGTACTGCCATCATGATAGACACATGGGTGTCAGAGCACACCACTTGCAGGACAGTCATGTTAATGTGTAATGTAGCATGCAATCTCACACCATATATACAACCCTAATGTTAGTCTTTGTTCACATGTGACACCTGTATGTGTTGCAGCAAGGCAGAATAGTGCAGCTGTGAATGAAAAGACAGTAACAGAATGCAGACCAGATGTCTGTAAGCACTCCACATATAGATAAATATCTGTGTGATACAGAATGTGATGTGTATGTGTACAGATACACAGACACTCATATAGACATAGGTATATCAACAATGTACAACATATATCTGCACTTATATGTGCATAGATATATATTTATACACACACATATATATCTATATATATATATATATATATATATATATATATATAGTGGCACTGACAGTGGCATGCAGGTGAAATAGTCTGTAACAGATCAGTAAAGATAAGTGTCCCCACAGGGAACATGGCTACAAACACATAGCACAAAGCGTGGCAAATACACATAACACAAAGCTTGGTAAAATACAACATATGTCCCAATGGTAGGTAAGCAGCTGACATAACAATTGCATTCCGTGAATGGTTTGTTGTAGCTGATATGGTGGAGGGAGACAAATATTTGTATTAAGAACTATGATAACCCTGCTGCATGGGTGGTTCAGACCTGTTTCCATCTTTATGTCTTTCAGGGAACATGTCACATAGTTGTCTGCCCGCATACAGTGCCACTGAGACAGAGGTTATTATCGACCACCTGGTACAGCACTACAAACAGCTGTTTGGGTGGACAGCCCATGACCAGCAGGAGAGGATCGCCTGGTGGAACGAGCTAGTCCACAGGGTTAATGTCAGACTGCATAACCGCAGCTATGAGCAGGTCCGGCATCATTGCACCAACCTGCTTCGCCATGTACGTTGGCATGCAGCTGCCATAAGGGGGGGCCACCTCGCAACGGGGGGCAACCTGCCCATCCACTCCTCACCCCGTGTGGAGGAGCTTCTCAGCAGCCTTGTGGCACCTGCCCACCTGCAGCAACAACACCTGGCAGGGCATATTTTGGAGATTGGTGCCAACGACACACCAGCTGAGGAGCATGCTAGTAAGGCCCCAGGGCACATTGGTACACCACTCTTGTGTATGTATCTGCATCTGTACAGGTGTATCATGCAAATCTGATATGTCAGATACATAGTCTGCTGCTGTGTAGCAGTAATAAACAGTTGTGTATAAGCTGTAATA
The DNA here is from genome assembly GCF_019279795.1 of Protopterus annectens. Taxonomy (NCBI): domain Eukaryota; kingdom Metazoa; phylum Chordata; order Ceratodontiformes; family Protopteridae; genus Protopterus; species Protopterus annectens. The sequence goes on from NC_056737.1 coordinate 1,381,066,440, forward strand.
TTGTGGAATTCTACTGTTGATGTAACGTAATGCTGCACTCACCTTTTATGAACGCCACAGCTGTGGCCACTGACATTAACTTTCTCACACTCCTATGTAGGTCCTTCCAGGATACCACCATGGCAGCAGCCCATAGCTGGTGAGTATGGTTCGTGTTCATGCATGATGATACACTGGGCATGTAATAGCTATGGGATATCCCATGCACACATCTAACATACCTACCCATACTGCATGCTGTACACGTTCACATTTTGTTGCTGTGAAATGCACTGCATCACAGTAGATTTCATGCTGGGGTATCGGAAAGGTACAACAGACACATGCAAGATAACTAACATCCTGTCAATGTGCAATGTGTCCACAGGGATGTGAAGTATGGCAGTACACACGGCCCATGGTAGGGACGCATGTGAATCAACACCACCATGGCTGCAGCTGCACACAATCAGGTTAAGTAAATGTGGCAGATGTAACTCTGACCCCACAGCACTCATGACAGCAATGTGTGCACTCCAAGGGATGTGCACATGAGTAGACCTTGAAACCATGCAGAGGTCTGGGACATGTGTAGGGCACCCCCCACAGCCATGGTAAGGTCCGCTGGTTGTCAGTGTAATAGTCTTGTACTTGTCATACATGCACTACTGATGTTGTGATCTGTAACGCAGACATCAGGCATTCACAAATGATAGCTGTTCACATATCATCCCAGGTATGAGTTGCTTTAACACACAGGGGCTGTGAGCAGTGGAGCTGACATAACTGACATAGTACTACATAGGCAGCAATGGTTTCTACACCTGCGAGGTATGGTGCACAGTACAAGGCAGGGTGTGGAACAGGTCCACAGTAACACTTTGTACATGGGTGCAGTATTAACAAGGGGAAGGGCCATCCCCTAACAACACAGCCCATGCCTCACACACATGTATACTGCTGCTAGCATGAAGTCACTATAGTTGCAATGCATGCTGTTGAGCACCATATATAATGCATGTTGACAGAAGGGTAATGGGATGACTGTGTGTACAAATGTTGTACAAATCCACATGTAGGAATGTGGTGTGTGTGTGTGTGTGTATGTGTGTGTGTGTGTGTGTGTGTGTGTGTGTGTGGGTGGGTGTGGGTATCCATGTATGCACAGGCAATTGTGGTATTGAACACATGACAGTACTTTTCCTTGGGATTGTGCTGTACATGTACATGGAGTGAGACATGGGACACCAGGACAACTGGTCTGGTATATGAACACAGGACTGCTGATAGCATAACAAAGTCTGTAGCATGGAGCATGCATTGGGAGGTGAAGTACATACCATGTATACACATCATATTGCCAGCAGCAGATAGGTAACAGGCTACCCACATATGCAGCACAACAAATGCAATGGGGAATTACCACAGCACATCAATGAGTGTATCCAGGTAGTACTGTTGTCTGCATAATGGGTCACTTGTGCAGCAGATGTGGCATGGACTGAGCAAGACTGTAGTATGAGGGTCTGGTGTGTGACATATGTAGTGAATGTAGCAGCCCCAACCATATTGGGGCCTTGTACATCATTACTGCCCATACACAGGGTAATACGGGCCACGTACAACCTACTCCACCTAAGTCAGGGAGATGATGGAATAACAGGTCAGGTGTTGTAACCACACGTGTAGACATGAAAATGAATTATATGTTAATGGGCAGTAGTAATGTGTGTATATTAGCAAGTGCCATGCAGGATGGGGAACATATGTAACTGAATGTGGGACTGTCTGTAAACCCAGAGAAAGTGAGGTAGTACGGTGGCTGTCAGAATGAGTGTGTGTGAGTGTGTCTACTGTTATGCAATGCTGTACAAGTCCTAAAGTGTGTATTTGTTTCCCCCATAGGTGGCTAGGTGGGTCAGGGTCCCTCCTGCACACAAACTGAGGTAGGTGTCCCTACAGACACCGATGATGATGATGATAGTACAGGTGAGGCACAGGTGGGGTTGTCAGAGGCCGACGCTGCACCAACATGTGTCATCACCCTCCTAGCCACCCCAAGCCTGCACACAGTTACAGTGCCCCTACAAACCCCATCACATGTGGCCATAGCAGAGGGACAGTTAGCAGTTGGTGGCAATGACCAGGAAAGTGTGGTGTCCATGCCAACTATGTCGGGTCACAGTCAGCATAGCCAGATGTTTGGAAGGCCACCACATTGGCAGATGTACCGTGGTGCTCATGGGTGGACCGCAGATCATTATGCCCCTGGCAGAGGCGCCACGACTGGTACCACCAGGAACATGTTTCATGCCATAATGGAAGCACAGGCATGTATGCAAATGCACACCAGACAGAGCCTGAGGCAGCAGAGGTCTGCTTTTGCAGCTGTAAGTGGCAACCTCCATGAACTCGCTGGTGCCTGCTGTTAATACACCGAGGTCATGGATAGATGGTGGGGTGAGATGGTGAGCCTCCTCGACTGTGGTATGTCTGTGCTAGAACTTGTGGTGGGAGTGGTGCGATGGCCATGTGGATGTAGACCAGAAACACCAGCAGTTGGCAGTCAATGTGGATGTGCCAGGACACCCAGCCACCCCCGTAGTGGCAGTACCAGCCCCAACACACCACTGGGGCTGCTGTCCGCACCACACCACAACAGGCCTTGTGCACATGGCCCTGACCAGTCCCAGGCGGGACATAGTTCCAGCGGACATATGTCATCATCAGGGGAGAGTAGCACCTCAAGGTCTGTACCTGCACATGCCCATGGAACCCCTGGCAGGCACAGTCAACGTGTCAGTGGCCGGAGGCAGTGAACTGCACACCCTGCCAGGTATGGTCTGCAGCTGTTCACCATCACCCATATAGGGCAGCCACATGGTGGAACTCTGTGCATGCATGCCCACACACCATGCAACTACACCTAGGGTGACCCCATACTGACACACACCACATCACCATGCCCCAATCAATGAACCAAACCCCTCACCCACACACATGGTGACACATGTTTGGACCACCCTTGGCCTCTGGCACACCAGCAACACACCCTGTGCATATGATGATACCTGTGCCACATCCCTGTCATCCATAACATTGATGCAGGGACAGGCTAACATGGTTCTGATGCACACGGTGACTCTAATAGAGTGCTGCAATGTACTGCAGTGTAGAATGTAGTCAGGGGTAATGTTTAATGCATACATGTCAGGTAGTGTAGCCATGCAGCTAAGATGACTTTCACACACCATGTGCATATGATGATACATGTGCCACATCCCTGTCATCCATAACATCGATGCAGGGACAGGCTAATATGGTTCTGATGCACATGGTGACTGTAATAGAGTACTGCAATGTACTTCAGTGTAAGATGTTGTCAGGGGTAATGTGTGATGCATACTTGTCAGGTAGTGTAGCCATGCAGCTATGATGACTTTCACACACCCTGTGCATATGATGATACCTGTGCCATATCCCTGTCATCCATAACATCGATGCAGGGACAGGCTAATATGGTTCTGATGCACACGGTGACTGTAATAGAGTGCTGCAATGTACTGCAGTGTAAGATGTTGTCATGGGTAATGTGTAATGCATACATGTCAGGTAGTGTAGCCATACAGCTATGATGCATCTCAGCTGTTGGTAACACCAACTATTATCCCCATACTGTTATCCATTTTTGTTGTAGGTGTACATGTGTCAGCAGGAGGATGGTCTGCAGTCATATTTCATAAGGGTATGTCAGTGTGGTGACACCATGGCCGTGACATATCTGGTGTACAGTTGCACACATGCCACAGGTATGTATAACAGTTATTGCTCATGCAAAACTGACCGGTGGCCTGCTGGTACAGGTATAATCTGCACCCTTATGTCAACCCATCCACATACACACACATCCTTACTTGGCAACACTGTGTCTAGACCCCTACCCAGGTATGTAGTGCTACTGAACTGTGTGGCTGTCATTGCACACATGACATCATCTGTAGGGTGAGGTGTGTACCAGGTCACATGTTATATGCAGACCATCCACAGACATGTACAATATGGTAATGGGGCATGTAATGTTTGTATATGGAGAATACATAGTGTGTCATACCATCATATACACATTGACTGATACATAACATGTGTTACAGGTAGGCTGCACAAAGCATATGTGTAACTGGGCTGTATCCTGTTATCCGTTACCTGTATGGGTGATGGTGACAGTGGCCACCAGAGAGTGGTACGTGGGCCATAAACCAGGTATAGCATGGTGTAAAGACAGTGCACACAGCACCCACATCCCCCACTGGATATTGTACACACTGGAACCCATCTTGATACTCTGGCATACCCACTATCACACATTGGCCATGACACCAAAACAACCCATTGCATATCACAACAGTGGTAACACAGGGATATGCATGTGATGCACACGCCATAGGCATAGTAAGGTGCTGCATTGGGTTGCCACACCTATGGGTGACAACAATAATATCTGTACTACTGTGTGGCAATGTGTATTGTAATAGGAGTATGGGGCCTTGGAATGGTGTACCATACAGATATGCACACATGCACATATACACACACGTGACAGACCTCAATAGGATTCCCATGCCTACTGCCCCATTGGTACAACACTGTTGTGCTGGTACTGCAAGGCACATGTAGCTGTTAGGGAGAGGAGTGTAACAGGCTACATGCTACATTAATGTGGTTGAGAGGCACCACACACTATACAAGTTGCACAAATAGGCATCCCCCCAGCCAAACACGTCCTCCCTGCAATACACTACCAAGTGTTGGAGATCTCATAACCAGGGCCTGTGACAACATGGGCACACGATGTTACCTGTACTACATCCCACCTGTATGATGTCAAGCTGGTATTGGTAACATATCATGTAGTACAGACTGGCTTCCATGGGTAATGTATTATGTGGAAGCCATCAGCATTCCCAGGATACAGATACACAGACACAGATATGCAGATACAGGTATACATATATATATATATATATATATATATATATATATATATATATATATACATATATATGTGACTACACATACACACACAGTTATATGTATAGTAAGATACATAAGTGGAAGGTGCGCACAATATGAAACAGCCACTATGCCTACAGTTGACCCCTGAATGACTGGACACTGTATGTGCCACCCATACAAATGACAGTCGTTGCCTGTAACATACACCCACAGAGAGGTCATAGGTAAAACACCACCCACAGGTATGCAGACATGGAAACCTTTAATCATGTACTATTACAGTTCTACATGCCATGCCATAAAGCTGTTCAGACACTGACAACTATATCAACGGAGTGATGCTACTGTGGACCAGTTACAGTAATACAGTAGTCTGGAAAGGCTCACAGCTGTTGCTGTCCAGGACAGGCCATTCACATTGTACAATAGGAAAGACACACTGGGCCACAGGATACCTAACAATCAACAGTATGTAATGCAAGTGTGTAGTTCAGCAGCCTCTATCTACACACTGTACAAACTCAGTAGGTAGTATAGATGTCATATGACCACATTGGTTGTAACACCATCACGAGCACATCAACAAACAGAACAATTTGTATGGCAGGGGGCAGTAGTCCAGCATTACCCAGATCCATGTCAGTAATGTATATATAGGTGAAGCATATGGTACTGTACATCCAGATACCTTAAGGCAGCTCAGTCCTGATACCCCCAATTTTGTAGCAGCCTAGGTCATTTATGGTGCTCCCCTCTAGACTCAATAATACAGGGCCATATACTACTGTTACATGCACTGGGCTCTGCAGTGCATAAGGGCACACATGTATTGTGTAGGTGACACGCACACATATGTGGCCCCAGCCCCACCATATGTGTGGAGTTTACAATGGCATTGGACTGATGGCAGCACCGGCAGTGTGTTATACTCCCAGACCACTATGGATCTACCACTGACATTATGACATGTGCAAAGCTTGGTATGTAGGTGATGGACAGAGGCTGGAATACAGGCACATATGTGGGCAACTGTTGCCATATACTACGCAAGGTGCTGGTGTTAAAGGATAGTCTCTAACATACCCTGAGTCAGGGAATTGAGGGTAGAGATGGTTATGGATGTAGCCATGTACTGATAACACGCAACACACACACTGCCAGTGTAATATCTGACACAGGACCTGTGTGGTGGACAGACAAGACGTGATAGGCTTAGCTCTGGCTGGCATGAGGATATGCCCACAGTTGTGTGTTATGCAGATGGATGGCATTCCACAGCAAACTAGTATGTACACCCACACCCTGTAACACCATACTATACAGAGCATAACACAATTCTACTCACAGTCTGTCTGTAGTTCCTGATCCTCCTATAAATATGTGGCTTCCCTGAGTGTGCCAGTTCTCCTGTAAGGGGTATTGCTACATGCTGTTGGTAGCACTGCTGCCCAGACACAGGATGGATGTCCATCACACCAGAGATGTAATGGGACCACGCACACATGATGTGGGGATCTATAGTAGGTGGTTGCCATGACAGTGTTAATTGGGTGTAGTACACATGTGTAATCATGTATATCTGGCTATCTGGATAAGTATATGTACATATATTCCCATCATATGCCCTGGGCATGAGGTGTTGGCCAACCCCAGCCCAAATGTTCCCAATGTCGTAGTTGCAGGGAATGTCAGGTATGTATAGCAGGTATACTAGTAGACTATTGCTACTGTCATTGGGATTGTCTTCATAGACATGGTGTGTGTGGGAGGTCACATCTGCTTATAACATGTATGCCATTGGTTACTGACAGACATCCTGAGACATCATTGTACAGTACCGCTGCTAGCAGGTTTTGCCACTGTGGACTGCAGCAGAGATATTGGCCAATATATGTGGAAGGTCTGACACAGTTTGTACAGTCCAGAGGTATACACATAAGCCCTTAGTGCTACAAATGTGTACCATGCCTGACAATATGGAGGTAGATGGCCATGTAGATGGGTATAACACATAACGACCAGTATATGATGTTCACCATAGGTCATGCATTCACACACCCCTGCCTGGCCTGACACGGTATGACCGCTGGTACAGGGGTGCCATGGCCCCATACTACCCAATAGGTATTGACATACATCTGCACTACATCCCACTGCCCCGTCTAACATACATGACTGTTAAGGGAGGGCCAGCAACAGGACATCTGGCTAATATCTGCACATGACATCCCACTGGGTAAGTACAAACAGCTGCTAGGAATTTCACAATGGACTGTGCAGGTTGCAGGCAGACTGACTCAACACTGGCCTACATCTCCTAAGGGGGAATGCACATGTACCTGCGTACAAAGCAGGATCAACAGGCATGTCACAGCACAGGATAAGATACACCTGTTTGAAAGTGCATATCCCAACCAATGTGAACACAGCCACAGCCGCATATGGTTAGCTAGCATGGTATTACAGTATATGGACTATGTGTTCTACACCATCCTCATATGTGCCACTCACAGACTGACCCTACATATACTGGCCTGCTATAGAGTTTGGTCTAGTGGCTGTCTGTGGTATGGGACACGTGTGTTTATGGCCCTACAAACATGTACACCACTACAGTACTATACAGTGGGGCAGCATGTAACATCTGATAGTAGGGGAACTAGAACAATGTCATCTACCACAGTCTGTAAACAGGCTAAGGTACATATCAGCACTATACACACTGTTGACATTCACCATAGGTACACAGACCTCAGTACTGTATGAACATCCACACAATGCCCCTTTTGGAATGTACCTTACCAGACACCTGCAGCAACTGGAAATACCCCAAAAGTACCTCACCAAGAGGATCAAAGGGCTCAAACAGATGCCATATGCTGCCCGGTTAAAGAAACTCCAGCTCTACTTAGTGGCATACCGCCTGTTCAGAGGCGATCTGTGCCTGACGTATAAAGCCATGTCCAACCCGGAATTAATGGACATGCTGTACCTCAGAAAATCCAAATCCCATCGAGCTACACGCTCGAGAGACTTGAACCTCAGCACTGAAATAAATAGGACATGCTGGAGGGACAGATTCATAACCCAGAGGCTCCCTTCACTCTGGAATAAAATCCCAGTCCAGGTTAGGCAGAGTCCCTCATTGACTCTCTTCAAGAGGAATCTTGATGAGTGGATGGGAGATCGTAGGTTTACCCCGGGTATCACTTCTGTGTCACTGTTAGACAGAGGCACAGTATACTAACCTCGAAAAAGGGCATAGCAAAATAAATTTAAAATGGGTGGCGAAAGCCAAACACATTCTGGCTAGGCTTATAAATGCCCTAGGGCAGATAGCCTAGTATGAACCTATGAACCTATAATGTGCAGGTAATGTCATGAAATGTAACCCCTACTGTACATAACATGTGTAGCAGTTGGATTTATCAGTGTCTTGTTCTCAGATATGATGCCACAAATTATGGTGTACAGCACATATGCACCACTTCATGCATGACATATGTACAAAGGTTGACAGAGGAGTGGCTGGAAGCACATACACAGGGCCAATAATGACATGTTGCTGTGATAACCACATACATTTACTGTTGTTACAGGGTTGTTGTAACATATGTCCTTTGAGGGATATGACATCTGTGACTATCATGGCTTTTTCCATCTACTGACTGAAATCCTCACACTACCTTCTGCAATCAACAGCTATATGCTCCGTTAGTGACACATACAACCACAGACACAACAATGCCCAGGCTGCGATGACCCAGCAGATGGGGATTCCCCATAAACTTGGAACTGACAAGCCAGGTATTGAGACATGTATAACAGCCATATCCACACAAACGCTGTTAAAGCAACATTACTCCAAATGCAGTATAGCAGCACTTACAGTCTGTAGTCAAGTCAGGCACATCCCCCTCCTGTGTATGTTGTTAGAGGTATACCACAATCCATCGGAGATGCTGTTTGCCACACAACAGATCTAGTTCTCGCACACAGTGGATGAAAGGGCCAACACCACCATGATGTTCCTAGGTATTGGAGTGTGCTTCTATACAATTGGCTATGGGAATGTTACCACAGCTGTTTCACATGCAATCAGCTAGGGGAGGGCTGCAATTCGTGCAGAGGCCATCAGCTGATCATGAGCATCACTTGCAATAGACATGCTGCTGCCTAAGCAAAGCAGGTGCAGGTCTGCACGTCCACCTGTGAGGGGGTGGGGGATGCAGACAGAGGCAAATACGTATCAGGGAGGGGCAGGAGGGTAAAACTGAAGCATGTTTGTGTCACACACCTACCAGTACAGGGTATCAAACCCCAGACAACTATGTAGTGCTAGCACAGTTCAATGCAATTATTGGATGCACCACATGGGTTACCTATTATGGAGCACTCAGAACATATATGTGATGGTGAGTGACATCTGCAACAGGGATATAGTAGCTGTATGGTAGATGACATACACGTGCCTGTTGGCATGAACAGGTGCCAGTGTCAACACAGCCGCACTCTCACAAGGACACACACACATTGACACACATGGCAGGGCCAGATGTACAACTCATCGGTTGTGGGATTGCCACATCACATCACTGTGCAGGTATCCCATGCACCACACAGGTCATACGGGGGGCTGTATGGGCAAAGGGTATGGGAAGGTGTCTGACATCAGACAGCATACTGCAGTATGCCCATGAGGGTTGTAGGGAGTGTGGATATGAACATCTGCAGCATGCAACACACAGACAAACACACAGGGTGCCACTACTGACATGCATGGGTGCATGTCTGCAAAGGTGTGTGGTGTTCAACTGTGCCAGATGGTTGTCCAAGGCTAGGCGATGGGTGTACCTTGGCATCAGGCCACATGACGATGATCTGCATTGTGGCTCATGGATGTAGTGTCTGCATTTTCTCACACAGGTGGGTATTGTATCCCTCATCCGGTCACCTGGGTGACTATTGTGTGTGGCCAATGCTGTGTATCACTTGCCATGTCTGTGTTCCTTCATCCATGACAGGGACAGTGTCTGGGATGTGCACACCTCCCACATACATGTACAGTGATATGTGGAAGTGTACCTGGGGTGTCCGGCCCATGTTGTGAACACAGATTATCCTCAGATGTGCAAGTCCTGCCCACCTGTGGCGGGAGCTGGTAATTGCCAGCAGCTTTACCCTGCACCTACATTGAGTGCATGCTATCAGCATTCCCTGTTATCAGTGGCATCTGTCCATACAGGCATGTTGTCAGGCATGGTATGTCCATTGTGGGTCACATGTGATGGCACCACAGGTGGTGCAGGTATTCATTGGGGAACATGGGGGTGGGGGGAGGTGCACTGTCTGCATGTACATGCATATTGGACAGATGGACAGGGTGGCTTGTCTCTGTGGCCCACTGCTGTCACTCCATAGTTACTATCAGTGGCCAATATGCAGTGCACTACCCACATATTGGCTGTTACCTAGGCATGTGTGTGTGTGTATGTATGACACATGGGTTGAGAGTGTGCTCTGGGTAATACTGGGGTTGTTAACTGTGATTGCCTGGCCTTGATGTCACATGTCTGGCTATGGCTTTGCATCCTAGCCTCTCAGCCATATCACATGTGTTATCCCTGTACAGTGGACATTATGATATATAGTATGGCCACCATATAAGAAATATGCAAAACCCGCTCCTCATTGACCACAGGTGTCACACAGTCACAACCACCTCTACAGAGGATACGAGTTACAAACACACACACACACACACACACACACACACACACACACACACACACACACACACACACACACACACACACACACACACACACACACACACACACTCACATACACATGCACATGCACAAATACGCAGACACACACGCACACAACACACACACACACACACACACACACACACACACACACACACACACACACACACACACACACACAGACACACGCACACATACAGATGCACATGCACACATACACATGCACACACACACACACACACACACACACACACACACACACACACACACACACACACACACACACATACACACACATGCACACCTGTCATGTTTGGGAGTAGAACCCCTACCTAACTAATTTATTACACTATAGCACTACACAGTTATAGTACGTGCGATGGATATTACTGGAGTAGTCCTTCCCCAAAAGTGTATTTCACAATGACTGACATCAGCAGGATTGCCAAAGTAGGGCATTCGAAATGACCGCGAGAGACTAGCCTAAAATGCATTGCTCCTTACATAGACAGTGACACACACAATACATCCAGAACTGCCATGTGTGGGGATGGAACCCTACCATGGTTCTAATTCACAATACAGCAGTATGCAGTTACAGGACTGCTTTGGTGATTACTAGTCTAAAACCTTCCCAGAGGTGTATTTCTAGGTGCGTGACATCAGCAGCCTTGCCAAAGTTGGGTATGTGAAATGTAAGGGGTGTGAGTACCCTAAAATCATTGCTCTCTACACAGTCAGACATGCACACACACACACACACACACACACACACACACACACACACACACACACACACACACACACACACACACTCGGCAGGTCTGGGGTTAGAACTCCCAACTATATAATTCCAAGGACAACCACAAAGCATTCTATAGCTATGTCACGAATCTCTATGGCAACACCCAGATCTGCTCTGAGTTACAGCACAAAGGCAAGAGAATTACAGAACCAACTGATATTGCCAACATCCTGGCAGATAGATTCAGTGCTAACTTTACCCCCCTCTCACCCCCTAAAGGGCCCATATCTATACAGGAAGAATGCAGAGTCCCTGTAATCACATCTATGCAGGTAAAAGCTGCACTCTTTAAAGCCAAAAACACAGCATCCATGGGACTGGACAACATCCCAGGCTGTGTTTTACATGAACTTCAGAATGAACGGGCTCCCCACTTAAGCACCATGTTCAATAATAGCCTCACATAAGGCTTTGTGCCCACTGAATGGCACACAGCAACAGTTATCCCACTCCACAAAGGGGGAGCCACCACTGATCCCGGGAACTATTGACATATTAGCCTGATGAGCCTGGTCTGCAAGGCCATGGAACTTATCATCATGGAACTCATAAACAATGAGATTGGTAACCTCCAAACTCTGGATCCCAACCAGTTCAGGTTTGTGAAAGGCAGATCGTGCCTCCTGAACCTGATTGACTTCTTTGAGTCAGTCACTAAAGACGTGGATGAGGGTAAGGTGGTTCACACAGCCTATCTTGACCTCGCCAAGGCTTTCAACACCATCCCCCATTCTGGAATTATAGCTAAACTCACTAAACTAGGTATAAATCCCTACATCACAAGATGGGTTGCCAACTGGCTCACTGACAGAACCCACACTGTAAAGTTGCAGACTCCAAATCTGACCTCAAAGCAGTGACAACTGGAGTACCACCGGGTTCTGTCCTGGGACCTCTCCTGTTTGGTATCTACTTCTCTGAAGTACAGGCTAACACAGAAGGCCTCTGGCTAATGAAGTTCAGATTTGACTGCAAGCTAAGAGCCATAGTCAAGTCACCAAATGATGTGGACATCCTACAGAAGGGCCTCGCTGAGACAGATGCCTGGTGTCAGAGCCATGGCCCCTAACTCAATGCCAAATAGTGCAGTGTCATCCCCTTTGGTAAAAACTGTGTACCCATGAACTACCACATAGGCAGCAATCTACTTAACACCGAATGTGTGCTAAGAGACCTTGGGACCCAGGTGGACAGTAGTCTCTCTTTTGATAGTCACATTGCCACAGTAGTCAGGAAGTCCTTCTATGTGGCACACCTCATCATAAAAGGGTTCTTATCCAGGAAAAAAGAGGTCATTGTTCCCCTCTACTCAACACTCATTAGACCCATTATAGAGTACAATGCCCCTTTTGGAATATACATCACAAGACATCTGCAGCAGCTGGAAAGGCCACAGTAGTACCTCACAAAGAGGATTACTGGCCTCAAACAAATGCCCTACATTGACCGCCTGAAAAAACTCCAGCTTTACTCCATAGCATATCTCCTACTACGAGGTGATCTCTGCCTAACATATAAAGCTATGTCAAACCCAGAGCTGTTGGACATGCTACACCTAAAGAAATCCCAATCCCTCCAAGCTATATACTCTAGGGACCTAAACCTTGTCACCACAATAAATAGGACATGCTGGAGGGATAGATTCCTGTCTCAGAGACTTCCCATACTCTGAAACAGGCTACCCATCTATGTCAAGCAAAGTTCTTCATTAGCACTCTTCAAGAAAAATCTTGATAAGTGGATGGGAAATAGGAAATACATCCTGGGGATTACGTCTGTGTCTCTGCTCGACAGTGGTACAGGAAAATAACTTTCTTGGGTGGCATAAGCCAGGGAACCTTGTTGGCTAGGCTTATGTAGGCCCTTGGGCCAATAACCTAGTACCTACATATGAACCTATGAATCACAGGATGGCCATACACTGTTACAAGATGTCTAATTCACAATACAGCAGTATGCAGTTACATGACGTGCTTCGGTGATTACTGGTCTACAACCTTCCCAGAGGTGTATTTCTAGGTACGTGACATCAGCAGCCTTGCCAAAGGTAGGTATTTGAATTGTAAGGGGTGTGAGTAGCCTAAAAAGCATTGTTCTCTATACAGTCAGACATGCACTCAAACACAGGCACACACTCACACACACAGCTCCAGGTTTGGGGCTGGAACTCCTACCTAACTAGTTTATCATACTACAGTGGTACGCAGTTACGGGACATGCTACAGAGTTACTGGGCTACAGCCTTCCCAGGGGTGTATTTCTAGGTGGGTGACATCAGCAGCCTTGCCAAAGTTGGATAAGTGAAATGTAAGGGGTGTGAGTACCCTAAAAGCATTGCTTTCTACACAGTCAGACATGCACGCATACCGACACACACACATTTGGCAGGTCTGGGGTTAGAACTCCCAACTAACTCCTTAATCACACTATGGCCATACACTGTTACAGGACATGTTATGGAGATTATGGGGCTACAATTGTCCCAGAGATGTATTTCAAGGTGCGTGACATCAGCAGCCTTGCCAACGGTGGGTATTTGAATTGTAAGGGGTGTGAGTAGCCTAAAAAGCATTGCTCTCTGCACAGTCAGACATGCACACAAACACACACACACAGTTGCCATGTTTGGGGTTAGAACTCCTACCTAGCTAGTTTATTACACTACAGCAGTACGCAGTTAAGGGATGTACTACAGCTTTTACTGGCCTACAGCCTTCCCAGGGGTGTATTTCTAGGTGGGTGACATCAGCAGCCTTGCCAAAGTTGGGTATGTGAAATGTAAGGGGTGTGAGTACCCTAAACGCATTGCTCTCTACACAGTCAGACACACGCACACACACACACACACACACACACACACACACACACACACAGTTGGCAGGTCTGGGGTTAGAACTCCCAACTAATGCCCTAATCACACTATGGCCATACACTGTTACAGTAAGTGCTATGGAGAATACTGGGCTACAATCATCCCAGAGGTGTATTACTAGGTGCGTGACATCAGCAGCCTTGCCAAAGGTGGGTATTTGAATTGTAAAGGGTGTGAGTAGCCTAAAAGGCATAGCTCTCTACACAGTCAGTGACAGACTGACACGCAGACACAGTTGCCACATCTGGGGTTTGACCTCCTACCTAACTACATTATCACACCACAGCAGTATGCAGTTATAGCATGCCCTACAGAAATTACTGAGCTATAACCTTCTTAGGGGAGTATTTCTAGATGGGTGATATCAGCAGCCTTGCCAAAGGTGGGTATGTGAATTGTAAGGGGGGTGAGTAGCCTAAAAGGCATTGTTCTCTACGGAGTCAGTGAGAGGCACACACTCACACACACAGTTGCCATATCTGGGGTTAGAACTCCTACCTAACTAGTTTATCACAATACAGCAATACGCAGTTATGGGATGCACCATGGAAATTATTGGGCTAAAGCTCTCCCAAAGGTGTATTTCACATTGGATAACCTCAGCAGGCTTGTCAGGGTAGCGCTATGGGGTGGCCGGTGTGTGCATGGCCCATAACCCATTCATGTAGGGGTGACATGCCACAAGCGGCCACACATGGGGTCATATGTCACAGGTACGTGTATAGGGCTACAAGATGACTATGTCCTTGGGCAGCCATGTTGCACAGCTGCAACATGGACCACATAGTCTGTGGTGCTGACAGGTACTGGTCGCTAGTAACTGCAGTGTGTGACATCTGCACCTGATGTGTTTGGAGCCCTTTGTGTGTGCTGGGTGGGACAGGCATAGATGGCTCCTTGCCACAGTCACCCTCTTCCACACATCTATATCCATCTACCTTTGGCTTATTATGGTGTGTTGTCCTTACATATATGTCTGTATTCCTATCCACTGTGTGTGCAAGGCATGAGTCGTGCATATTGACATGTATTTGAACTAACAATTGCAACTGCCAGATGTGTCTGGTCCACTGGTGTTTGCATACATGGCCTTCATGTGTTTAAGTGTGTGAGCATGCTCAATATGACCTTTCAGTATGTTGAGGACTGACATTGCCTTAATTTCTCTAAGTGTCTGCAGGGTATCCATCGATCATTTGGCATTGAGTGTTGCAACATGTCTGTATAGTGGGGGGAACACCTGACTCTTTCTATATTTCTACACAGGATTGGGGGGGTGCACCTGACTGTCACTATATTTCTATGTAGGGTGGGGGGCACACCTGACAGTTGTACACATTTGCTAGGACTGTACTGGTATGTCCTGTAGTCCATTTCAGTCAGTAGTCTTACCTATCGTGCTGGCTAAGCCATACTGGTGTACTACCGTTCTTATCGTTTGATTACATACACATTAGTTTCTGCCTTCCTAGCTGTCTCAACTGACATCCCACTACCTGTCCTGCTGTAGTCTGTCTGTGTAGGCCTGGGAGGGGTGGTTACCCATACCCCTCATTCAGAGGCCATAGTACGGCATTTGTTTGAGTTTGTGTACACCTGCCCTGCTGGCTGTTACTGTTGTTGGGTATGTGAACCCCCTCCTGACTGGCATATGTGAGTCCGTTATCTTGTGGGTGTTTCAGTATTGAGGGTGGTGCTGCAGGGCTGCCTATGATGGATGCACATAGTACACTGCCTACGCATGGTTTGGCACAGATAGTGTAATGTTTGGCATCCCTTTTACTGTATGTGAGAGTCAGAGAGAGGTGCTATTCCCTGGGTGCCTCCTGTGTCAGAGTATGTGCTATGCATTGCCTCTTTGCCAGGGCATACTGGGCATGCCTCCTTCTGCCTACTGGGGCAGGTTCAGGTTGTTCCTCCTCTGAATCACTCTGTCCTGTGCAGGCCTTGGTATTGGTGGGGGACTATGTGGCCCTGACCCTTGCTGCTCTCACTGCAGCAGTTTCCGCAGGATCATATTGTGTAGCATGGCACATACAAGGACAATTTGGGTGAATGTAGTTGGTGAGTACTGCAAGGCTCCACCGGATGTGTCCAGGCACTGGAACCATGACTTGAACATCCCAAACACACGCTCTATTATGATTCTTGTTTGTGCATGTGCCTCATTATGGAGTTCTTGTTCTGGTGTGTGTGCATTTCTGATGGGTGTCATCAGCCACGGCTGCAGTGCGTATCTAGCATCCCCCACTAGGTGACTGTGTGGGATGTCCCCACTGGCAAATTTCTGGTAGAGCTGCATCAGATGCCAGATCTGGGAATTGTGATAACTTCCAAGGCAGCCAGCACACATGTTCAGTATTATGCCCTGGGCATCGCACATGACCTGGCAGTTGATGGAGGGGATGCCCTTGCGGTTGATGTATACCCTACCCTGCTCACCGGGTGGTACTTTGATGCATATGTGTGTGCAGTCTATTGCATCCACTACCTCAGGGTATTCTGCTATTTGGTGGAAGAGATGCATATTGCTGGCCAACGCCTCACAGGTGAGGGGGAAATATACGTGCTCACCGACATGTGCTGCCATGGCATTCAGGAACTGGTGGAGTACCCTGGATGCTGATGCCTGTGAGATCCCCATCATATCCCCAGTTGGCCTTTGGAAGGTACCTGTAGCTAGTATTTTTAGGCCTACACATATCTTCGTTTCCACTGGGATGGGTTCCCCCTCTGTTATTTCTGTGTGTCAGGCGTGGTCGGCACAGCTCAACAATTTGCTGTAGGAGGTCCCTGTCCACCCTAAAGCACTCCACTATCTCCAACTCATGTAGCACTTGATAGATTACCTTGGGTCTGTACACTTTTCTCTGTCTCCTCACTGTGGGTTGGTCAGCAGCATTCACATCCTCACCACCCTCAGCCTCTTCCACAAGTTGTATGATAGCCATTGTGGCCCCTAACATTTTGCTGTTGTGAGTGTTAAAAGTTCCCAGTTGTTTACACCAGTGGTGTAGGGTGTGGGAAAAACCAGAGGGGTAGGTGTTTGCATAGTTTATAGTGGCATTCTGGGCTGGGCTGGTCTGCTGCCTGTGTAATTTGCTGATTACGATACATTTCACCTGGCAGCGAACCTAGTACTCTTGATTAACTTCTTACTGCTGCTTTCCCTTCCCATTGCCTTTCTGTTTCAGCCCAGGGGTGTGCCGCACAATCAGTGTACTCCAGTGTGCCCAGTGCTGCTATTTCCTGGCTTCACTTCCTTTATCTTCCTGTAGATCCCGTTGTGCGGCGCGCACACCCACTTATACTTTGTCATACATGCTGGGCAGGTTTAGACACACACCCTGGCTTTGCTGTGCTAAGCTGGGTGCAACTCCGAGCCACAGGGCTCCAGTCTGCTGACAGTATGCCTGATACACCCACCCATGATGTCACCTACCTCCTAGTCTTGCACTCAGCTATTCATACTCTTACACTGTTGGGACTTGCCTCACATGCTGGGGAAAACCAGGATTCACTATCCTTCCCCTCATTTGCATAGAATTGCCTGCTAATGCATAATTATATGTGTCACACTGTGCCTCCCCTCTTAGCAACCACTATTCACTGGCTAGGTTGTCTTTTGCCTGCCATTGACTTGCATGGCGGAATACTGATTTTAGTTAGACTGCTTTTTTAGGTTTATTTTCTTATTTCCCCACCGATCCCGTTTGCGCACTGCTACCCTATGCTTTATGGCCGTGATCAGCAGACATATAATAAAAGTATTTTGTACATTTTGCATTGTTTGCAATGCCAATGGCCTTCTACTTGGCCATTGGCATGCTTCCTCAATGATATGCAGCCTTTATTTGGGGCTGTCATGTTCCCTTTTTGGATTTTGCAGTACCGTACTTGGTTACTGACCGAGTACATTTCTGCATAGTACACTAGTTCTGCATGCCCTGATTCCTGCTTCCTGGATGGCAGATTTAACTCATTTGCATAGTTTTCACCTGAAAATGGAGTAATTTGCATACGGGGGCTGGGAACGTGCAGCACTAGTGCTAGAGTGCTTGTGCACATCAAACGGGCACGTACGTGGATCGCTCGGCTGCCATATTGGCAAAATTTCCTCTTACACTAATCATGTACACCATGCAAGCTTTTGAGAATCCGGGGGATTGAGTCCATATGTGTATAGCACACCATTCTTTAAGGAACAAAGTATCAACTTGCTAAAACAGGGTTTTAAAATTCCCCGTAACCCTATCGAAGCCTTGTCCACCTGTAAATATGCTTTAGGAAGTCTATTGTTCCATTAAAATGAACAAAGTTTTTTCAATAATCTAGTCAATTTTTTCAGAATGTTTCCTGCATAGTTTTCGTAGAACCATTAGATACTCATAATCTCACTTCTATTCTACCATTAATTGATTCCTCCAAATGGGAGAAACAATTCAAATCAACTTTGCATGTTGAAAAATCTTTAAATTAATCCAAATCTTGGTAAACTTCATAGTTCTAGAAATTTAGCAGTAAAAAAGTTGTGGACTCCGTCAGAATGTGAATAAAGTAGAAAACACCAAATCCTGCAAGGAAGGCCATACATTCTGCCCAACGAATGACTAAAAATAACCAATTACACCAAAACATAGCACCAGGAAGAAATCATAAGTTCCAGCAAAATAAATCTTTAAAATATTAACCAGTTTTGATGTTCACAACACAGCATCATCAATACATTTAATAAAAGAAAACAAAAAAATGGTGTTAATTATGTAGAAATACAATCACGTCACATAACAAAAATTATGATTTAAATACCATAAAATGCATCCAGTAAAAAAGCAGTAAGCAGATATATTCTCTCACTCAATGCATTCCTGATTGACAAATAAATTACAGAACATCCTTTAAACCCAGATGGAAGAGTCCCCAAAATAAACCAATCCATATTCTCTCTTTCTTTAATAATACATCTTGAATAAATGATTGTGATGACTCTGAATGTATGGTTACCCTATCAATACTAACAAAGGTATATTGTGCGCTGTTATGCTTAAAAGTCTATTTCTAAAAGGCATTTCTTGTCTTCTTATACCTAATATCGCTAAAATGAGCTGAGATGCACTCTTTAAGTCTGCTTAAAAGCTGATCACTGCAGAAACTACCACATGTGCATTGTGCTAAGTAACATATCTTGTAAAACAGGAAACTGCACTTCTAATTGTATAGGTGCCTCAAAAATTTGGACTTAACCTCCCATACAACTACTACAATTGATCCACATTTATTTTTCTCCTCTGTTAATGATATCTGCTTATTACTTTATTTGTCTTCTGGACTCCTTACTGCCTGTGATTACTCAGTGATTGTGAATTAGTTTTATGTTTTTGAGTATTTCTTCACCCAAGCAATGCATGCAAATGGTCTACTGTCATTAGTGTACTATTGCAGTAAAGAAATACACAGTTGAGAGCATCTACCAACCACATATATGCACACATATATTTTGTGTGTGTGTGTGTGTGTGTGTGTGTGTGTGTGTGTGTGTGTGTGTGTGTGTGTGTGTGTGTGTGTGTGTGTGTGTGCGTGTGCATGTGTGTGTGTTTGTGTGTGTATCTATCTATACACACACACACACACACACACACACACTTGCACAGACAGTTCACATGTATATCTATAAATATAGATATGTGAAAATAGAAAACACTAAGCCTAAAAATACAGAAAAAAAATGAGACAGAATGTATAAAACATGGAATGCTAAAAACTTTAATAAGAAAACTGTGAATATTACTCCACCACTAGAAAGCTCATTAGTGTCTAGTTGTCAAGTGGTTGCAGTGGGGAGGTCAGTGAATGCCAGCTTGAAAACCAAGATCAGACATTGTTTGAATAATGGAACTGTTAGGGAAAGCATTTTAGTAATGTAATATTAAAGGTTAGGGATAGAGATGAGGTAGGGCAAGGTTTAGGTTGAGGTTTAAGGTTATGATTAGCACAAAACTAAGATCAAGCATGTTGTGATAATGAGAAAAACAATGCATTTAGACAGTAGTTGCTGGACCTCCAAGACAAAGCAGGACAACATACACTGGTTTTGATATTGAGGGACCTGACAGCACATACTGAGACAGACAAAATGGGCTATGAGGACTGTCTGGGTTAACATGGGTCAGGGAACAGGAATAAGGAAGAAGAGGCCATTCTAAACCTCTCTTTGGCAAACAACTTGATTTTGGGAATCCCGTGATTCAGCAAAAGAGACAGTCACAAGATCTCAATCAAGAGTGATCAATGTGCAACTCAGGCAGACTTTCTCCTAGTAAGGAAAGAGCACTGGGGTAGAATCAGTGATTGCAAAGTCATTCCTAGTGAAACAGTCTGCCCACAGCATAAACCACTGGTTGCCACAATCAACTGCAAGCAATGGTCAGTGAAAGTTATAAGGTGAATGGAGACTACGGTGACGACCTGAAAACTGACTGGAGAGAAAGGTAAAGAGTTCAAGGAAATACCAAGGGTTCTAGCACTTCTGGAAGAAAAGGGAGTAGATGGAGGGAAGAAGAATGGCAGTGCCTCAAAATAGCATGTGTGAGGACTGTAGAAAAGGAATGAGGTTTAGCCAGGTATGTAGACAAGGTACATAAGGAAAGCTGGTGGTGAAAAGCAGAAGTCCAGGAAGTCATCAAAAGAAAGAAGAAAAGCAGAAAAATGTAGGAGATAGAAAAGGCGAACTAGACTAGCAAAGATATTAAGACTGTAGTTGCAGTAGCAAATAACAAGGCATCAGAGGCACTCTACCAGCTTCTGGAAGGTGACTTGGCAGATTACGCAAAGAAACTGTATCAGGTAGCAAGGCAAAGACAGAAAGATATTGAAAATAGTCATCAGTCACTCTTCTTAAGAAATGCCAGCAATAGCCTGCTCATCAGTCCACAGGATATCAAAGGCAGATGGAAGGACTACTTCCAGCAACTTCTGAATGAAGAAACCCAGCAGAATTAGTACTGCCCCAGGCACAGCCTATGATGATAGAAAAAGAAGAAATTTAAAAGCAGGGGTAGCATGGGATTTCCAACAAACTGCTACTCATGTGCAGATGTCTTCATATAACTGCTTGAATGGTATTCATCTAAAGAGTAATGGAAACCTTGGGAGTTTCCAGAGATAGTGTTCAGGACTACAAGTATTTGGGGGTGCACCTAGACAGTAAGCTGGACTGGTTAAAAAATTCACAGGTGGCATATAATAAGGGTTAGAGTAGCCTGTACTTACTTCAAAGATTAAGATCCTTTGGAGTCGGCAACAGTATGCTACGGTTGTTCTATGAGACTGTAGTGGCCAGCGCTATCTTCTTCACAGTGATGTGCCGGGGTAGTAGCATAAAGAAGGCTGAGACAAACACACTAAATAAATTAGTAAGGAAGGCAAGCTCAGTAGTTAGAGAAGAACTGGGCACCCTCGAAACTGTGGTTGACAGAAGAATGTTAATGTGACTAAAGTCCATCATGGGAAATATTGACCACCCACTCAACAGAGTGGTGGATGGACAGACAAGTTCCTTTAGCAAGAAACTGACAAGCATAAAGTGCTCCTAAACATCACAGGAAATCCTTCCCTGCCCACAGCCATCAGACTCTATAATGCCTCCTACTGACTTAGCACCACCCCACTACTGAAGGAGTCCACATAGTGCAATCTTAGACTTACCCCATATTTTTCTTTTTTCCCCATCCCTTTTATCTCTCTTTTATCTCTTTTTTCAGTGAGATATTAATCATCATTGCAATTATTCTTTGTGCAATAAGCAATACCTTAATTAAAGTGTCGTAATGTGCAATAACCCATACCCTAGTGTGAGCGGTAATTAACATGAAAGGATCCCCCTTTCATGTCACTACTACTAAATATTCTCTAGTGTTTCCTGCTAAATCTAGGGTAGCTAGTAGCTGTAGCATAGTCCAGATCCAGGACTGCTGCTTCTTGAACTGTTTGTAATGGTTTGTTATAAGCATGTTTTCCAGGCCATCTTAGATTGGAAGGGGCCTATCTGCACTTTTGTGAGACAATTGTGTTTGATTTGCACCTGACTGGTAAAGGGAGGCCAATCTAGGGCTCGGAATAAGCATTTTCATTGATCCTTTTGAATTTTGTTAGTGTTTTTTTTTTTTCAAGTTTTAGCTTCTGGTATTTAGGCCCTGCATGTGAGCAGGCTTCTGCTTGTTTGTATTGAGCTGAACTGAGGTAGGTTACCAGCCACAACTCTAAACTGATATATCAGATGACTAGAGGCTTCTGAGCTTCCAAAAAACTTAAGTTGTCTGTTTGCTTATTTACACTACTTACTGCACTTTTTTATGCCTGCTGCTACTTTTATACTATATTTATTTACTGTGTACTAAACTACACTGTTATACTGCAATTGCCTGCTACTGTACCTGTAAAATCAAATTTTATTTATTGCTGTTTTCACTGTTTAGCAAACCTTTTTGTTGTTTCCACTGTTTAAGTATTTACTGGTATTTTTTCACTGTTTTAAAACTATATGTTCTGCCTGCTCTGGTTTTCCCAGCAAGCAGTACTTAATTGTCTGATCTGTTAACTGTTTAAATCATTCTTTAGAGCTTCCTAGCTGACTTTCTGTTGTTTTAAACATTTTGTTCAGTGTCTCGCTGCAATTTTTCTGCTGTGTTAAACATTCTCTAGTGTTTCCTGCTGAAACTAGACTAGCTAGACAGTTGTAGCATAGTCCAGATCCAGGCCTGCTGCTTCTGGAGCTGTTTGTAGTGTTTTTTTTTTTTGTTCTGAGCACATTTTCCAGGCCATCATGGATTGGATGGGGCCTATCTGCACTTTTGTAAGAGAATTGTGTTTGACTGGCACCTGATAGGTAAAGGGAGGCTGGTCTATGGCTTGGAATAAGCATCTTCATTGCTCCTTTTGAATTTTGTTAGAGTTTTTTTTCTAATGTTAAGTTTCTGGTATGTAAGCCCTGCATCTGAGCAGGTTTCTGCTTGTTTGCCTGTTGTGCAGCACCATGCACTGCCACGTAATTATGCGGTAAAGCCGGGCAGTTAACTTCAACAAATTTTCCCTTAAAACCCAGGCAGAAACATCGATTCATCGAGCTCTTCTGTGATAGTTTCTAAAAAGCCACCCCTAGTGACAACAGTCTTCAACCTAGCATTATGGGCAGTTGAACTACCCTTGTTTCTCCTGCCAACCTTGTTAACTTGGATCTCTTAAGGCAGTGTAGCAATTGCCTCATGTACGCAGGCAACCCTCTACTAATAACAGTCTAGTACAGAGTGCATGAGATGTATTTACACCAAGAATCTAGAATCTATGCCCCCTCTGACTCAAAACAGTAACATGGAGAAGGCTTTCAACTCACCCACCACTCCATATTCGCATAGTACCAATACTCATACACATAGTACACATCAAACACGTAAATCCACATATGCAGAAGGTCTCTAGAAAAACCTGCTGAAACACCAGAGATCTCCAAAACACAAGTCTGCTACAGCTAACACAGTATCCATAGCACCCATGACACATAGAAACACCGCTGTCTCACCCACCAAACCCATAAGACGTGACACTCAAAAAACAAGTTTTCTTGTCATTGGAGACTCAATAGTGAGACACATAGATGTCCCACTCACCAGGCTGGACAAGGAGAAAGTCACTGTCACCTGCCTGTCTGGTGCCAGGATTCGCCAAATCACGCATGGACTCAGGTCTCTCAGCAACAAGTACCATTATGACTCTGTCATAGTTCACAGCAACAACTACCATCATGACTCTGTCATATTTCATGTTGGTGTGAATGACCTGAGAAGTGCCTCAATGGACTATATGAAAAGAGACATGGTCAAGCTCTCTGAGTATGTGATCCAGGCAGGTATGTCCCTAGCCTTGATCAGCAGACAACCCTCACCTAGAATGATGCCACAGTATAAATGAAAAATGATATATTTCAATAACTGACTTAGTTTTTAATGTCATTCTAAGGGGATCCAGTTCTTGTCTGCCTGGGAAACCATGTTCAACAAACCTCGGTGCTTTGCCAGAGACAGTTTGCACCTGGCACCCCTAGGCTTTTGGCTGCTGGCAAATGCTCTTGCCTCCCCCATAGTGCCTTTTTAGGTAAGGTCTCGAAAACAACATTATCAACTTGAAATTAAACAATCAGAACAAAATAAAGGTCATGCTGCTAAATGCTAGGAGCTTAAACCAAAAACTGCACTCACAGGAAGCACTTCTATCACTAGAAAATGTAGATGTCTATGCAATCACAGAAACCTGGTTTAAGGCCTCAAAGAATACCCAGGCCCAGCAAAACTACAATGCCTTCCACACCTTTAGATCACAAAATGAATGTGTGAAAACCAAAGGAGGCAGTGTTTCAATCTATATTAGAGATAAATTCACCTCACGTCTAGTTAAACTGGACAACTCCATGGAGTTACTCCAGGTCCAGGTTATGGTGGATAAGACCCCAATTCAAGTCTTAGCCATTTATAGATCCCCCTCCATGGGTCATGGCACCCATGAAGCCTATTTAACCAAGCTGAAGACAATCCAAATTTTACTGAACACATTGGTTATGGGGGATTTCAATTATCCCACCATCAACTGGGAAACTTACTCTAGCCCAAACTCTCTAGCACAAAAGTTCCTTGACTTGGTGAATTCAAATTCCCTGGGGCAAATTGTCCATACCCCAGCAAGAGGAACAAACATTCTAGATCTGGTCCTCACCCAACATGTCAAACAAGTGAACTGCTGCAACTGTTGGACCCTCATTAGTTAAAACTGACCACAAATCAGTCATCTTCAAACTGACACTAACACCAGAACTCACAAAGGGTGAAATTAGACTAAAAAACTTCACCAAGGCAAACTCTACCCTTCTAGGTGAAGGTATAAATGTATTCCAAGCCACACCTCAAGATGAAAGTGGTAACTACTCTGAAGCTTACACAAAAGCCCCGTGCAATCACTTGGATATGTATATAAACCTGGCTGTACCAGACAGAAACAAAGCCAGAGCTCCAAGTAAATAAGCTGCCATGGTGGACTTTCAGCATCAACAAACTCTACAATAAATGTAAAATGTTGCTGTCCAAGAAAACAAAGACAAGGACCCAAAAATGAAAAAGCACCCTCCTCAGCCTTAACATGCAAATAAGACAACTTATCAAATCCTCCAAGAGCTCATTTGAGAGAAACCTAGTAAGTACTTCCAAGAATAACCATAAGGCCTTTTACAGCTAAGTACGTAACCCATAGGCTAGGACCCAAGCATGTGCATAACTGGTGGCCAGTGGTATCACACACACTGACCCCACAGAGATAGTGAACCTGCTAGTGTATAGGTTTGACAAAAATGTCAATCCCTTATCTCCTAACTTACAACAAACCCTTCCCCAAACTTCTCCCCACCTTACGTATCTGAAAAGCAGGTCATCAAAGTCCTGTCCAAGGCAAAGAACATGGCCTGTATAGGGCAAGATGACATCCCAGGCTGTCTTCTAAACAGGCTAAAACATGAACTAGCATCACCACTAAATACTCTTTTCAATCATAGCCTAACCACAGGCTTTGTTCAAGCAGAATGGAGAACAGCTACAGTTATTCCCCTCTCAAAGGTGGCCTAGCAACAGACTCAGGCAATTACAAACCCATAAGCCTGATCAGCCTCATCTGTAAGGACGTGGAATGTATCATTATGGACCTCATAAATAAAGGCATAGGTTACCTCCAAAATATGAATCCTACCAATTAGGATTCATGAAGGGCAGATCCTGCCTGTTAAATCTGGTGGATTTGTTTGAATGTGTAACCAAGGCCACTGATGAAGGCACATCTGTGCACACAGCATACCTCGACTTGGCAAAGACTTTCAACACAATCCCACATTCAGGCATTACCAAAAAATTTAGCAAACTGAATGTAAAGCCCTTCGTTGTAAGATGGGTTGCCAACTGGCTCACAAACCAAATACACACTGTCAAAGTGGGGGACTCCACATCAACCAGCAGACCTGTTACCAGCAGGGTTCCACAGAGGTCAGTGCTGGGCCACCTACTGTTTGGTATATACTTCTCAGAAGTTCAGTTCAAAACTAAAAGGTTGTGGCTGACCATGTTTGCAGATGACTGCAAACTAGGTGCAGTCATTGAATCCCCAAATGATGTCAGTATCCTCCAGGAGGGTCTCACACAGATCAAAGACTGGTGTATTAGTCACGGTCTCAAACTGCATGCAAAGAATTGCATCATCATTCTCTTTGGAAAAAACAATGTCCCTTTACACTATCAAATCGATAAGAATACTCTAAGTACCTATGAAGTGGTACAGGACCTGGGATCACATGTTGATCGTGACCTTAACTTCGACCACTGGGTGTCTACCATTGAAAGGAAAGTTTTCCATGTAGCTCACTTGATTAGTAAAGGCATCACCTCAACAGCAAAAGAAGTTATAACCCTCCTATACTTGGCACTTATCCGGCCCATAATTGAGTATAAAGCACCATTTGATATGTACAATACTAAGCACCTACAGCAATTAGAGAGACCTCAGAGGTTTCTAACAAAGTAGATCAAGGCCCTCTAGCATGTGCCTTACATGGACCTACTAAAATCCCTGTCACTATACTCTATATCATATAGACTTCTTAGGGGAGACTTATGGCTGGCCTACAAAGCAACCCAAGACCCAAACCTAATGAACTTACTGCATATCAGTAACTCAAATGGGCCTAGAGCTATCAATTCCAGGGATTTCAATATGGTCTGTGACTTAAATAGGACATGTTGGAGGGACAGATTTATCTCCCAGCAACTGCCACATATTTGGAACAGGCTACCAATTCATGTGAAACAGCGCACCTCTATGAAACTGTTCAAGAGGAACCTGGATAAGTGGATGGGGCACCATAAATTCTTACTGGGGATAGTGCCCACAGCCCTCCTTGACTTGGACAGTCATCACTAAATACAATATTGGGTATTGACTAGTACCTCTGTGATATTACATTGGGTTGAAATGGCTAGGCTTAAAATGATCTTTGGGTCAATAGCCTAGGAATCTCCTATGATCCTATGTTGTATCAAACTCATTTAATATATTGTCTGTGGTCAACAGTGTACCTATGTCAGGCATTGCTGTTATATATGTGGGGTAACATAAGTGAGCATAGTATCTACCATATCTAATTATGTAACATTTGTGTTTAGTCTACATTGTGTTTGTGTTTTTCTGTGCAGTTGTAACATAAGCAATTTCCTGTGGGATCAATAATGTATTTTTTTATTTTAATTCTGATTATAGTTAGAACAAAATGTATATCTTTGTGTGACCTGGTCAACTCTAAATTTGAGTCTTGAATGAGATATTTATTTACAGAAATCTTAGAACTTCTGGCATCAGGTGCCATTTTTAGAAACATATAGTGATGAAACAGTCTGTCCCAACATTTTTTAGCCTTCAAGACCCTCTTTTTGAGGCAATGAGATAGTAAAGAATTCACAGACAAAAATTGGGATATTGCTTTGCATTGAGGGGCAATAAATTATGGCATAAAGGTAGCAGTATTTCCTAAAGCTACAAGACTGGTTCTGCTTATCACCAGTGTTTTGTCATTGTACGGTGCCTGGTGAAGGCTCTACTATTTTAATTTTCTTAATTTTCTTTAAAAGAGACTCCCAGTTTCCAGTATTGTTTTGACCCAGACTATATTTCTACTCATTACCAGAGAATGAAACAGAAAAAGTAGTCAGAGAAACATAAGCTTATCTTCCATGCTCACTAAGATTTGTAAATCCTTAGCTCTTCTTGCTATATTATTTTTTCAGCAGCATGATGTTTACATGTGCAAATATTAGGATTCCCTCTTTACATACAACACATTTATGTGTAAATGCTAGTGAAAAATCTGGCATTGACACAGATAATTCTTAGTATTTCTTTTGTTTCTGATGCATTAGTTCACAGCCCACTGGACAAATTATAAACAATACACTTGTTTATAGACTAACCCTTATTGTACTTGGCGGTTATTACAGAGCTGCTCCTAATACCATAATACTTCAATTTTTATTAATTGTGTTATGAAATTGGTAATACATTTGTTATTGTGTGTGAATGCTAACTGTTAATAGTTCTGTGCTTTTTCTTTATATGGTCATATTGTTAATTTGCAATACAATTGTATTAAAAATATAAATACCAATAATAATAAACATATCTGTTTGCATACAACTTTCACAGATAAAGACATAGGAAACTATTAACAAATGCTCAAAGAAAGCTGATCAAGTGTTCACTTCAGTCTGAAAGAAAAAATCAAGTTTGGAGACTGCTGCCTGCCTAAGGTGATATTTCAAATATTCCAGTAATAGTAATCCTTGTAATGAATATCAGCAGTTGCCCCTTTCCATATATCTCAAATATTACTATCACTGATTGCAGTGATGGGTTTATTACTAATATCACTGGCTTTGCAAAACCAATTTTAATTCTGCCAAGAGTAGTCTTGGAATGTTGCCCAGAGCCATAAGCTAGAACAATACATTTTCATGAGATCATACGTAATCTGTTCTATAATTAAAGTAATTATTGAGCATATATTTTTCATCATATATACTGATTTACATTTGAAATGCTTCCAAGGTATCTATTATATCTGCTATTGTTGCTCTTCTTTAAACAGAATGCTGCATTCCTGTTTCCTGTCCTTTTTTTTATCTAGTTAATAATACCTTTATAACAGCTGTACCAGTGGTATAACATAAATCCCTGACTATGGCACAGGTGACCTGAGTTTGATTAGTGACTCAAGTGCCTGATTGTGCAGGCAGTTAATAGGTGTATCCATTCTGGGGATGAGAACATGCAGTTAAACCTACCTCCATGATTGATTCCTGATCATACCTCTCAAGCTCTTAGCTCAAAAAGTCTGGACAAACCCGGACAGAATGGGGGGACGAAGGCCCAAAAATAGGGACAGATTTTAAATATTGCTCTTATAAACTTAGAAAGTTGCTAGAATAACAGGATTTGTCTTACCATGCATTCTTTTGAAGGATATGAAGTCTGAAACACAAATGTATATCATTATTTAGTGACTTCAATCCTGAGACCATCACACCGATTTGCTAGAAAATCACAAATTTTACAAGAAACAGACCAAAAATATGATGCAAAAATGTAGACATTCTGCGAAAATCTGGACAGTTGAGAGGTGTGTGGAATCATGATGGAGGCAGGGAATTCCTGGAGAGTGTTGTTTGTAGGGGTGAGGGAGCAGGCAGGCCTTTAGCTGAGGCTCACACTGACACATGGATGGTAGACTATGAGTACATTGCTTGCTACCCCCCACTCAGCAGCAGTGTGATGCTGCCTTAACATGGTCTAGTCTCATCAATAGCCTCAAATATGGGTCAGAGTGAGTCACTGGGGGCAATTGTGGGTTAAACAGATATGGTGGATAAGGAAAGACCCTTGGAGAGATGATGGTCAGCTGTATGGAGCAAAAAAAAAATAATAATCAAAATAAAATAAATAAAGGCTTAAAAGCCTTCCCTTCACTACCCAAGACTAACATTTATATGAATATGAATTACAGTCAATTAAGTTACAAGATCCTTATGCTTTACATACTTTAATGCATCAAACTAGAGCCATTCAGATGAAAGTGTATGTCACAAAACCACAACATGAAGGACCTGGCACTAATAGGGAATAAAGACATGCTTCATATTAAACATAACTGCATAGTGGATGCTAACAAC
The DNA here is from genome assembly GCF_019279795.1 of Protopterus annectens. NCBI lineage: Eukaryota > Metazoa > Chordata > Ceratodontiformes > Protopteridae > Protopterus > Protopterus annectens. Next base: position 1,381,096,680 of record NC_056737.1, read on the forward strand.
TGATCTCTAGGTATTGTGGTTCACGGGAAAAGGCTCTAAAAGAAGGCACTCAGTCAAGAGTTACTGAAATATGTTGATAAACTAAATATATCAACGGTTCACAGATGCTTACAAAGGACTTGAAGAATTTTGAGTGAAAAGAGAATATTTCTGGGCCACTATAGTTGTTAAAAAGACTGTACACTACCATTCACTATATGTATGCAATAGAAACAATATTTTCCTAGTCTTAGGGTCCCTGGGTAATCTGATTGTAGGTAGTGTTTGTTTATTTTTAAAGTGTCATATATTAGTATTTGATTCAAGCTAGAATCAGAAGAAAAAAGGGACCGCAGGGTGAACAACTTTTTGCTCCTTCTGTTAATTTGTTATGGGCCTTCTAGATAAATAATGCATTTTTACTACAAATGACTGTTTATGTTACATGTTATTTTGGATGAATTAATTGATAATTGTAGATTACTTTAATTTTATAGCACAGGAGCAGTATCTTTGAATGTTGTATGATTGTTCTTGCACAGAAAAAGACTGCTTTCTCATTTGCCTTTATAAACAGTAAAGAAAACACAAGTTATCTGAACCTTGAAGTTGAACTAATATGTCAAACTTCAAATGCTGATTATTCTTAATAGCAAAATCTGTCATTCCAGCAAATGTATGCTCTTAATACCTCATGGCAAATCTTTATGGAAAGTCTGAAACAAGTAGAAGGCTCTCAGTACTGCTCCATTTAACAGTCTTTTGTTGCAGAGTATAACATAATTTCAGAATAATTTGGTAAGGAAATCCAGTCTTATTTCAACATTTGAAAGCAGATGTACAACTGGGAACTGCTTTGGAGAGCGAACCAGTTATACCATACATCATTTGAAAAAAATTAGGCAGCTATTACGCAGTCATTTTATCAGACAAATACTTGTGTTGGCTTGAGCATTACCAGCAGGGATGACTTTCCCTGTGGGCATTATTCTGTTTATCTTTACATTATATCTGAGTCTTTTGTCATCAGTGATAGGCTTGTTAATAGCAGTAATCCTTTACATACAGTATTATATCAGTTATTTCAGTATCATTTTGTCCATATGGATTACCACAATGGGAAGAAGTATCATTTTAAACTCAGTCTGCAAAAACACACCAGAGATACGAAAAAAATAATAATAATCTGCTGAGTCCTGTTGCTTCTCATTTTAAACATTTTCAAAATTCTTATGTTTTGGGGTTAGAAAAAAGGTATTGTGGAATGCATGAGTAATATTATTAGGAAAGTAAAGGAAATATTATACATAGCTTTAGAAGTAAGGAAACATTTATTTTAAAATATGATACCCTATTTCCTCTAGCATTAAATACAGCAATTCTGTTGAATTTGTTGATGAATTAATATTATAACTAATGCATGCATTTGTGCTGTTTACTGTCCTAATGATTCTGCGGTGGTACAGTGGTAGCATTGTTACCTCACAGCAAGAAGTTTTTCTGTTCGATTCTCGGCTTGGGGAGTGGAAACTGCATGTCCTCCCCATGGTTGTGTAGTGTTTGAAAGACATGTGTGTGTAAATGGGCGTGCCTTCATTGAAGGTTGGGTGTTGAGCTAGCACCTTGGCATTTCATAAAAAATCTACTGCCAATCATTAGCAGACCGGAGTTCCAATGTGGCAACCCTTACTGGGAAAAAGACCAGCAACAACTATCCTGACTATATGTAGTTGTACTTTTTTATGCTTTCTTGATGAGATGATAAAAGGCATAGTTGTGTTTAATGAAGTACTTCCTTATTTTATTTTGTTGTTTCTCATCATTTTTACTAATATTTGATTGTTTCACTAACTTATGAGGGCAAGCCTCTGCCTTCAAGAGGGCTCTTAGAAGCCACCTGTTCTTGGAAAACAAATGTAACCGTCTCTTTTATAATGGTCAGCCAGCACCTAGTATTATTCACAGACAATTCATTCATCTTTGATGGCTACAACAATGGTTAGAACTGCTCTAGGCCTAAATAAAATGTGTAAAATTGCATCTGTGATAAAAGCTTTATAAATAGCTCTACTTCTGAATTACATCTGCTGTTCTTAAAACTTCTTGTCAGTTTTAGATATATAGTGCTGACTGTACTTCACTTAGTAGTTGGTTTCACTTGGTTTCACTTGCACTGTCATCCAATGGTTGTATTGTTTATACAGTCTAACTTCTTTTCATTACATTATGCATCATTGTGTACTGCTATACAATTTTACTATGTTTTATATATATATATATATATATATATATATATATATATCTATATAAAGTATGTGTATATATAATATGTTCTACCAGGTAATGTGTGTATACTCTCTTCCATTGTAATATCAAGTTAAGATGTTCTTGTTAATCTTTTGTTTAGAATGTTACTTGTAATATTTGCAGTCTGCCTTGTCTTGTTTCTCTGCCCCAGGTAGTGGCTAAAAGGGTCTCTATAGCAGTCTACCTACACAGTTAATGCAGATTAAGTAAGTAAGCAAGTTAAAAAACAGAATAAATAAATGTGCCTGGGCTGCCAGACTGGTAACCTGGATTGTCATGCTGTGTCTTTACAACCCCGTGCTAACAGGCAGGGATGCCAGTACACCATGCAGCACTGCAATCTTCAGATTTTCCAAGCAACTGGGAGATCATACAGATCCCACCCTGCCCTATAATTAGTCTTCTCAGTCCCTAAATACTGTTGTGCCTCAATGGAGATCTGGCCAACAAGCTAACCCTTGTTCAACTTGTTGTCATAGGTCACCTATGTCCTGATGTAAAGCTTGTACTGCCATATGTTATCTATATTCTGCCACCTGTTTCTACATCATATGTTGGCACTGCTGAGCAATAACTCTTCTTGGTGGTCAGACCACTTTGCAAAATATAAACTATAGGTGCTACATATCAGCACAGGCTAATTCACCATAGCTACACAGATGCAGTATTATATACATGTGGAATCCCAGTGAAGTCTCACAAATGCAGTATGTCAACATGCATACACACCACACAAACAGGAATAAGTGTGCATGCATACACACACACACACACACACACACACACACACACACACACACACACACACACACACTCATACTTCCATGCATAAGGGCACACACACACATACACACAACACGTACACTCACTCAGGAGTGAAATTTACTGCCACACATGGTAACATTCAGACAGTGACATGCATGAGAAAGTAAAAATACCGATGTGCATGTATATATTGTGGTACTGGAGAGACATGGATATCTTCTTAGCTGTAGCACACATGAGGAATGCCAGCAAATGAATATGAAAAGACATGGCCTGGCTCAGTAGTAAAGGATGTGGTGTGCATAAAGAAAAGTAACTACATATTGAGCTGAAAAATCACCTGCAAGTATGCTGCCAGGTTCACCTGGTGCACTGCAATTGTAGTACAAAGACAAACTGCAAGTGTGACAAGCACTGTAAAGAAAGTGGACATGGCAGTTGTGCTCTATAATGCAGGCTTATATATATATATATATATATATATATATATATATATATATATATATATATATATATATACACACACACACACACACACACACACACACACACACACACACACACACATACACACACACACACACACACACACACGCTACTTATATATACTAACTCCGAGGTAGCACTAAAAAGTCAAAGACACTAAACCCACCAGTACATACTCTATATTCCCCTTGCACAAACACCACCACTCTCAACACTTCCACACTCACACTCCTACCTACCTACCCTAACCTACACCTAAAACTTCCCAACACACTCTTATACATTCAAATCCATACCCAAAACCCTTAAAAAATCAGCACTTACCTAAATCTCCACATATATCCACACAACGCTATATAAACCATAACCCACAGTATACCGCATCTTACAAACACGGCATATCCCACATACCACGCCACCACAACTGCAAATTCAACACTTCGAATTCGATCAAGTGCAGTTTTGCTCAACTGCATTTTTGGCATTTTCATCTCGGGATATTGAAATTCGAGATTTCAGTATTTCAAGATAGTAAAGTGCTTATATATATATAAGCAATCAGATATACACCACAAATAAGAAGAGGCATTGTAGCAGTAGTCATGTCTGAGGAGGTATCATATGCAAATTCATCACACAGTACTTCAAGCATACAAGTAGAGAACATAGAAATTGAACTGATGACCTGTCTTTGATAAGGGCAACAACTGAGTTTGTGTGTAGGTGTCTGTGTGTCTGAGTGTGTGTCTGTGTGTTGATCTGTGTATGTGTTACAGCCAAGGCACATTGTGTGCTAACCAAACACATGCAAAAACTACAGGCATGTAAATCCTTGCATAATTAGATAGCTCAAATTGCACAGACACTTGTGTCATGAAGCAGCATTACATAATAAAACATAATGTACATTTTGTAGAGTACCCATTTTCTTGTACTTATTAATGTATACCACTATACTGTTGCACTTTACAATTGCACATAAAGCATGGATGATGACAGAAACTGGATGCAGTGAAAGAATGGCATGAAAACTGATGTTCATCAACAGGGAATACTCTTGAGTGTGTGCAATAAATGAAGGAGAGTAATTACTGTGAGTAGATACTTCCCTGCCAGCATGCTACTGTCATCAGCAGGGGATATTCAAACTACACAGTGCTAGTCAGCTCTACTGGAACAGAGCTTCTTTAAAGACTCTTGTCTTATGACCCAGTGCTCATACAGAGGGCTAATCCTGGTACATGGTACTGGTGGCAAGAGAGTGGGAACTGTTACTGGGAACTGTGCAGACCACTGAGTTATGTAGGACACACTGCACATAGATGGCATTGCAGATTACAGGGCAGGTGCAGTGACTGGGTACTGCACAGACAATTCTAATTTAAAGTGCTTGTTCCGGGTTTACAGTGCCAGAATGAGTAGAATGTGTGCAAAGGATGGGTACTGCACGAAATGTCTCAGTAGAATTTAATGCTGCAAGTTCTTCATATTTGTGAAATTTGTAACAGGTAACTGCAAGCTAAATAAAATGCATACACAAATACACATAGACATCCACATCCACCTGCACCCAAAAATACCCCCTCACAAAAAAAAAAAAAAATACTCATTTCATGTCATGCTCATGGCTGTTGTATGGCATTGTAGTTTTCGTTTTCTTTTAGAGACTGACGTGTACATCACCACTCTGACTGACGAATGAACACTCTCCTGCAGGGCACTAATGTACAGGTAATGCCCACTGAAATATGAGTTTGACAATTGCTGCAGTGAAACTAGGACTGTTCAAGACCAAATGGCCACTGTTTTGTAAGTACCGGTTTGCTTCTCTGTCATCAGAAAATTAAAATAATAAAGTAAATAAAGAAAAATTGTGTGTGTGATTGAATGAGTGTATGCATGCATGTTTGTGTCTGCATATCAGAGTGTATGTGCACTTGAGTGCATGAAGGCTTAAGAAAAAGAGAGAGAGACAGCGCTGGAGGTTATTAGGAAAAGATAGGAAGGCATTTTTAGGCCACTACTTTGGACAAATGGTGATTTAGTTACCACGAATGGTAAGAGAGATGTAAATTTTCAAAGACCCCTAGTATTGCCACATAACATACATTTGACAGCTTTGACAGAATAAAATAATTGAATGCAGTTCAGAATAGATTTTGACTAAATTGCATTTATTTAAACTGTATTTGCTTTAATACTGCTACACATTCATGTGCTAGGTTGCACTGTACTTGAATTGTTTTTAGTGCTGTTTTAGCTGCTTTCCTGTAAAAAAAAAAAAATTCTAAGCTTGTTTCCTGCCTTTCCTGTAACTAGTCTAGTCCAGATACAGATTTGCTGTATTCAGGACTGTTTGTAAGCTTCTGCTTCCCCCAAGCCTTTCTGTGTTGGAGGGAAGCCTTCTAGCTTATCAGTGGGAGTGGTAAGCACTAGGTAACCTATCTACCACAAGAGGAGTGGTTTTTGGCCCAGAAATTGTAGTTTATTGGCTGTTTTGGCAGTTTTTTCCATCTCTTTCAACTTTCTGGTTTAAAAGTCCACATTTGCACTTGTTTCCCACCTTTCCTGTAACTAGTCTAGTCCAGATACAGATTTGCTGTGTCCAGAACTGTTTGTAAGCTTCTGAGTGGTGCCAAAGTCTGGTCTTCAATTTTTCCCTTAGATCTACTAGTTCTCTCCTCTTCTGCACTTTTACTAGCTTATTAGTCTAGCACTTTAGCAGACTTCTTGTAGCAATTATTGTAGCACACAAAAGTGCTACCAGCACTAAATATTCTGCAAGGAAACAGCTCCAGTCCTTAATATTAATGTCCACCCATCCAGGCATGTCTAAAAGTCAGTTCCCTCTGCTTTCTCCTATTAACCTGGTGAACTTGGGCATCCTGAGGCAATGTAGCAACTGCCTCATGTACACTGACAACCCTCTCCTCTTACCTCTCAATACTCAGACTTGCGAGAGATGCACTTATATATCCAAATTGGAAACCATGCACTCTCCAGCCAAGACCGGAATAGCTGATCAAGAGGAGAAGGTCAACACTTGCACCACACCACATGGAACGCATAGCCCTGCTGAACACACACCAGCACTGCCTTCACATCAAAACACAATCCACACACCCACCTTTGTGGGGCTCTCAATAAAAGTCTACCCAAACAACAAAGACCTCCAAGGCAGAAATGCACTTGACCACCACAACACAACACTAATCATGGGACACATAACTCTCCTAAACAGTGTTTCACTCAACCAAAGCCCCTAAGGCAAAACATCATGCCCAACACACTAATCATAGGTGACTCAATGGTGAGGCACACTGATGTCCCACTCACTAGGTTGAATAAGGAGAAAGTAATAGTCAGCTGCTGGTCAGGCACCAGGATCCACTACATAATGCACTCACTCAGGTCCCTCAACAATGGGTACAAATATGACTCTGTTATTGTACATGTAGGTGTGAATGACCTGAGATGTACCTCACTGGACTACATGAAAAGAGACATGGAGGAGCTCTCAGATTATGTAGCCCAGGCGGGTATGACCCTGGCCCTGAGCAGCATCCTACCATCACCTAGAATGATACCACAGTACAAGCAGAAAATGATTGATTTCAACAATTGGCTAAGTTTCTGGTATGATTCTAAGGAGATCCAGTATCTTTCTGTCTGGGATGACATGATTGGCAGACCTCGACATTTTGCTAGAGATGGCCTGCATCTGCCACCTCTGGGCTTCCGGATACTAGCCAAGGCTCTTGCCATCCCTAAAGTACCTTTTTAGGTGGTGTTCCAAAGACCAAATTATTACCAGCTACAAGCAAATGCAATCTGAAAGTCATGCTGCTCAATGCTAGAAGTCTAAATATCAAAATTCACTCGGTCAAAGAACTCCTTAAAATGGAGAACATCGACATTTGTGCTGTAACAGAGACCTGGTTCAAGGCAGCAGAGAGCACCTCTGTACTACCAGGCTATATCTCATTCCACACCCTCTGGCCACAGGACTTGGACTGAAGCTCCAAAGGTGATGGTGTTTCCATATTCATAAAGGATGTGTACACCTCCAGACTGATAGGCCAACATAACTCATCTGAGATGCTTCAGGTGCAGCTAACATTGGCTAAGACATCCATTCAGGTTGCCGCCTGCTATAGGTCCCCATCAATGCCCCAAGACTCACACTCCATGTTCCTAAGCACCCTGGAGAATATTAGGGTCCAATCAAGCACTCTCACACTGGGTGACGTCAACTACCCCTCCATTAACTGGGAAAACTACTCCTGTACCAATACACTTTTCCAATGTTTCCTGGAATTCAGTAATTCCAATGCCCTGGACCAGCTTGCTCTTACCCCGACTAGAGGTAGTAGCATCCTTGACCTGGTCATTACTAACATGGGTGACCTTTGCTCTACAGTAGTCAAATCCTCCCTGGTTAGATCTGACCACAAACTAATCACCTTGGAAATCCACATCCATCCTACCCCCCTCCCACAAAGGTAACCACCATGAAAAAGTTCTCCAAAGCTAACTTTGGGCTCCTAAAAACAGAGATGGTTAACTTTATGGCACCCATGGAAATGGAGAATAGTTGCATGACCACTGAATCATACACCGATGCACTGGACGAACATGTACACAAATGCATGGATCTTGCCATACCCAAAAGAACCAATCTGGTGGTCCCCTGGCATAAACAAACTCTACAACAGAAGGAGGAAACTGATGCAGAATAAGGTGAAGTCCCAAGACTGGAAAAACTCCCTTATCAGCCTCAACAAAAAGTTGAGATCCCTCATCAAATCCTCTAAAACTACCTATGAAAACAAAATTGCATCAGATAGTAAAGACAACCACAAGGCCTTCTATAGTTATGTAAAGAGTCTCCATTTGGCAGATTCAGTGCCAACTTTACCCCTCTCCCCCCCAAAGGACCAATCACGATACCAGTAGATTGCCCGGCATCCAGTATTACTGTTGCACAGGTTAAAACAGCACTGTCCAAGGCCAAGAATACAGGTTCTATGGGACCTGACAATATTTCTGGCTGTGTTCTACACGAACTACAGAGTGAACAGTCACCTCACCTTGTGCCCTGTTCAATCACAGCCTCATCTCAGGCTTTGTCCCTACCAAATGGCGCACTGCTACAGTCATCCCTCTCCAGGAAGGAGGAGTGACTACAGACCCTGGGAACTATCGCCCCGTTAGCCTGATGATTCTTATATGCAAAGCTATGGAACGCATCATCATGGACCTAATAAACAAGGATATAGGGAATCTCCAAACTCTGGATCCCACACAGTTTGGTTTTGTGAAGGGTAGATCATGCCTGCTCAACTTGGTCAACTTCTATGAGTCAGTCACCAGAGCTGTGGATGAAGGCAAGGTGGTTCATATAACATACCTTGATCGGGCTGAGGCCTTTTATACCACTCCCCACTCAGGAATCATAGAAAAACTAACTAAGCTAGGCATCAACCCCTGTATCACTAGGTGTGTTGCAAACTGGCTCACAGATAGAACCCACAGTGTGAAAGTAGCTGACTCCAAGTCAGACTACCGACCAGTCACAAGTAGAGTCCCACAGGGTTCGGTCCTGGGTCCTCTCCTGTTTGGTATCTACTTCTCTGAAGTCCAGGCCAACACGAAGGGACTCTGGCTGACAAAGTTCACACATGATTACAATTTGGGAGCTATTATTAACTCCCCAAGTGATGACATCCTACAGAAAGGCCTCACTGAGACCAACGACTGATGTCAGAACCATGGCCTTAAGCTCAATGCCCAAAAAAAGTGTCATCATCCCCTTTGGAAAAAAAACATTTCCCATGATTTACCACACTGATGGTTGTCCACTGAACTCAGAAGGTGGTATAAGAGATCTTGGAACACAGGCTGACAGCAATGACTCTTTTGACCACCACATTGCCACTGTGGTCAGAAAGTCCTTCTATGTGGCACATCTCATTACTGAGGGTTTTGCATCCAGGAAGAAAGAGGTCATTGTCTCCTTTTACTCTTCCTTCATTAGGCCACTCGAGTACAATGCCCCATTTGGCATGCATGTCACTAGACAACTGCAACAACTGGAGAGGCCACAAATGTACCTCACAAAGAGGATCCTTGGCCTTAAAAACCTATATGGACAGACTCAAAAAACTTCAATGATTCTCTGTCTCATATCGCCTACTTAGAGGCGATCTCTGTTTGACTTACAATTCATGTCTGACCCAGCTCTGTTAGAAATGCTACATCTAAAGAAATCCCAATATCTCTGTACCACATGCTTCAAGAGACTTCAACCTCATTACCACAATCAACAGAATATGCTGCAGGGACAGGTTCATAACCCAGAGACCGCCCATACTATAGCATAGACTTTCCATACATGTCAAGCAGAGCACCTCACTCGCCCTCTTAATAAGTGGATGGGAAATAGAAAATTCACCCTGGGGATCACTCCAGTGGCTCTACTCAACAGAGGCACTGGGAACTAAGGCGGGTGGCATGATGCCAAGTTAATCCTATGGGCTAGGCTTGTAAAGACCCTAGGGCCATTACCCTAGTACACACCTTTGAACCTATGAACCTATTACTTTGTATTTGTGTGTATGCCAGCAATATATAGTATGTTGTAAGCTCTAAATAAGCTACTAATTAGTATAGCACTCAATATATAGTATGCTGTAAGCACTAAATAAGCTGCTAATTAGTATAGCACTCAGTCTTCCTCATTACCTAGAGGAAAACTGTTTTTGTACTTACTTTTCTCACTTGCTTAGAGAAAAACAGATCTTGTACTCACTTTCCTCACTTATCTGAAGGAAAATCGTTTTTTATTCAGGCATGTCCAAGGGTCAGCTCCCAGTGTTATCTCCTGTCTATCTGGTGAATCTGGGCATCTTGAGGCAATGTAGAAATTGCCTCATGTACACAGACAACCCTCTCCTCCTACCACCCAACACTACAACCTGTGAGAGATGCACTTATCTACCCAAACTGGAAGTAAAGCTCTCTCCAACCAAGACTGAACTTGACAGTCATGAGGAGAAGGTAAACGTTTGCACCACACCACACTCATCACATAGTCTCATTAAATCTACACCACCAAAATCCAGACATAGTAACACAAAAATATTTGCGGAGGTTCTCAAGAATAATCTGTCTAAGCAACAGAGACCTCCAAAGCAGAAACGCAAGCAAACTCCATCCCCCAACACAACCCAAATGACACATAGCCCACAGACTCAGTGTGCCACTCAACCACAGCAAATAAGGCAAAACAATGTACCCAACACACTAGTCATAGGTGACTCTATAGTCAGGCACACTGATGTCCCACTCACTAGGCTAAACAAGGAGAAGGTTACTGTCAGCTGACTGTCGGGTGCCAGGATCCACCACATAGCCCATGCACTCCACAACAAGTACAAATATGACTCTGTCATTGTCCATGTTGGTGTGAATGACCTGAGATGTAGCACCCTGGACTGCATGAAAAGAGACATGGAAGAGCTCTCCGATCTTGTAGCCCAGGCAGGTATGACGCTAGACCTGAGTAGCATTCTGCCATTTCCCAGAATGATACCACAGTACAAGGACAAAATGATTGACTTCAACAATTGGCTAAGCTTCTGGTGTCATTCTAAGGGGATCCAGTATCTGTCTGCTTGGGATGACATGGCTGACAGACCACGATGCTTTGCCACAGATGGCCTGCACCTGTCGCCCCTGGGATTCCTGATACTGGCTAAGGCTCTTGCTGCCCCTATAGTGCCTTTTTAGGCAAGGTTCAAATAACAAATTCACCACCATAACAGGAACAGGCAAGCAAAAACTGAGGGTAATGCTACTCAATGCTAGAAGTCTAAATCTCAAAATGCACTCACTCGAGGCACTCCTTAAAATGGAGAGCATTGATATCTTTGCAGTGACTGAGACCTGGTTCAAGGCTCCATAGAGCACCCCTGCACTACCAGGCTATAACTCATACCACACTTTTCGGCCATGTAACCTGGACCAAAACACCAAAGGTGGAGGTGTGTCCATATTCATTAAGGATATCCACACCTCCAGGCTAGTTGCTCAGCATAATGCATCCAAGGTTATCCAAGTGCAACTAACTCTGGGCAAAACTGCAATCCAAATTGTAGGTTGCTACAAATCCCCCACCATGCCCCAGTATTCCCACTCCTCTTTTCTTGATGTACTGGAAAATATTAGGGTTCAACCAAACACCCTAATAATGGGCAACTTCAACTACCCCACTATTAACTGGGAAAACTACTTGTGTACCAACTCCATAGCTCAACGCTTTCTGGAATTCATAAACTCCAATGCCCTGGATCAACTTATCCACACCCCCACCAGGGGCAACAATATCCTAGACCTAAATATTACCAACATGAGTGACTGGTGTTCCACACCTGAAGTCAACTTCTCGTTGGTCTGATCCGATCATAAGCTAATCACCCTTCATGTCCACATCCCGTCCCCACCCCCCATTAAGGAAACCACAGTAAAAAATTTCTCCAAAGCCAACTACATGCTTCTTAAGACAGAAGTGGTGAACTTCATGACACCCACGCAGATGGACAATACAGTTACAACTGGTGAATCCTACACATATGCACTCTATAAGCACTTACATGACTGCATGGATCGTGCTATCCCAAATAGAGCCAAAACCCTATCATCCAACAAAAGGAAGCCAATCTGGTGGTCCTCTGCCATAAACAAACTGTACAACAGAAGGAAGAAACTGTTGCAAAAGAGAGTAAAATCCCATGAGTGGAGGAGCTCCCTGGTCAGCCTCAGTAAGAAGCTGAGATCCCTTATAAGATCCTCCAAAGCTAGCTACGAAAACAAAATCACCACTAATTCCAAGGACAAACTCAAAGCATTCTATAGCTATGTCAAGAATCTCGATGGCAACATGCAGATCTGCTCTGAGGTACAACACAAAGGCAAGAAAATTACAGAATGAACTGATGTTGCCAACATCCTGGCAGATAAGTTCAGTGCTAAGTTTACCCCCCTCTCACCCCCTAAAGGGCCTATATCTATACAGGAAAAATGCAGAATCCCTGTAATCACAACTACGCAGGTAAAAGCTGCACTCTCGAAAGCCAGTAACACAGCATCCATGGGTCCAGACAACATCCCAGACTGCGTTTTACATGAACTTTAGAACAAACTGGCTCCCCACTTAAGCACCATGTTCAATAATAGCCTCATATCAGGCTTTGTGCCCACTGAATGGCACACAGCAACAGTTATCCCACTCCACAAACGGGGAGCCACCACTGATCCCGGGAACTAGCGACCTATTAGCCTGATGAGCCTGATCTGCAAGGCCATGGAATGTATCATCATGGAACTCATAAACAAAGACATTAGTAACCTCCAAACTCTGGATCCCACCCAGTTCAGGTTTGTGAAAGGCAGATCATGCCTCCTGAACCTGATGACTTCTTTGAGGCATTCACCAAAGCCGTAGATGAGGTGTTCACACAGCCTATCTTGACCTCACCAAGGCTTTTGACACCATCCCCTATTCTGGAATTATAGCTAAACTCACTAAACTAGGTATAAATCCCTATGTCACAAGATGGGCTGCCAACTGGCTCACTGACAGAACTCACACTGTAAAAGTTGCAGACTCCAAATCTGACCTCAAAGCAGTGACAAGTGGAGTACCAAAGGGTTCCGTCCTGGGACCTCTCCTGTTTGATATCTACTTCTCTGAAGTACAGGCTAACATAGAAGGCCTCTGGCTAAGGAAGTTCACAGATGACTGCAAACTAGGAGCCATAGTCAAGTCCCCAAATGATGTGGACATCCTACAGAAGGGCCTCGCTGAGACAGATGCCTGGTGTCAGAGCCATGGCCTCCAGCTCAATGCCAAAAAGTGCAGTGTCATCCCTTTTGGTAAAAACTCTTTACCCATGAACTACCACATAGGCAGCAATCTTCTTAACACTGAATGCATGATAAGAGACCTTGGGACCCAGGTGGACAGTAGTCTCTCCTTTGATAGTCACATCGCCACAGTAGTCAGGAAGTCCTTCTACATGGCACACCTCATCGTAAAGGGTTCTCATCCAGGAAAAAAGAGGTAATTTTTCCCCTCTACTCGACACTCAGACCCATTATAGAGTACAATGCCCCGTTTGGAATGTACCTCACAAGACATCTGCAGCAGCTGGAAAGGCCACAGAAGTACCTCACAAAGAGGATTACTGGCCTCAAACAAATGCTCTACACTGACCACCTCAAAAAACTCCAGCTTTACTCCGTAGCATATCGCCTACTCCGAGGTGATCTCTGCCTACATATAAAGCTATGTCAAACCCAGAGCTGTTGGACACGCTACACCTAAAGAAATCCCAATCCCTCTGAGCTACACGCTCTAGGGACCTAAACCTTGTCATCACAATAAACAGGACATGCTGTAGGGATAGATTCCTGACCCAGAGACTTTCCATACTCTGGAACAGGCTACCCATCTATGTCAAGCAAAGTTCTTCATTAGCACTCTTCAAGAAAACTCTTGATGAGTGGATGGGAAATAGGAAATACACCCTGGGGATCACTTCTGTGTCTCTGCTCGACAGTGGCACAGGAAAATAACTTTCTTGGGTGGCGTAAGCCAGGGAACCTTGTTGGCTAGGCTTATGTAGGCCCTTGGGCCAATAGCCTAGTACCTACCTATGAACCTATGAACCTATGTTACATCATGCAGAGTTACATATAAGTACATTGATTTTCCATTCTTCTGAGAAAACATAATAAAATTCTGCAATCTGTATGAAGTACCAAAAGACATAAGATTTCATGGAATTTGGCATTTTATTCCAGAACACTCATGTATCATGATTGTTATTTCTTTCACTCAAACAACATAAGGATTGTTATTTAGTAATTGTATGGTATGCATATAATATGCTGTGTATCATATCTTTAGGCAGTATATTTTGGTGTGTGTGATGTCAGGTTTATCAACTGACCAAATAAAGGCAACTGCATGAAAACCTGTATTTCCCACTCATGACTGTTATATATCATTACCGTACAATTGTATTATTCAAAAAGGATATTTCTTACATATTTCTAACTATATTTGCCTCATGGAACTTGGTTTTTGTTCTTTGTATTCTTGTGAACTTCAGCATTTGGGGACAGATTGTTGATGTTCTTTATGCATGTATGTCATATATGTAACAACATGAACAAGTCCATCAGACTAATTTACTTGCAGCTACTTTTTAAAGAGAGTAATTCTTGTGCATTCATCTACTGTAGCTGTTTATGTTATCCTGTGAATGATTTTAAGCATTTGTACTGTTTTACTGTAATGTCATTACTGTGTGTTTTATGGAGAGTGTAATTTGCTTTACTGAAATAATTAGCTTGAGGGCCACAGAAAATTGCAGCTGAAGTATTTTTTTTTCAGCATAATCAGCAATTTCTTATTTTCTTTTGGTTTGAAAATGGACTTCTTACCATCAGTATTGCTCAATTTACAAAGAGATATGTGTGAAGACTGGATTGATATTTATGCATATGAATATAAATCATCTTTCACTGCATAATACCGATTTGCCTTTTTTCCAGGAAAATAGCATGCATAGCTCTCAATTATCCAGATTTTCATAGAATGTCCAGATTTTTGCCTCATATTTCTGGTCTGTTCCTCATAAAAAATGTGTGGTTTTCTGGTAAATCATTCAGTATTGAAGTTACCAAATAATGTCACACATTTAAGTTTCAGACTTCATATTGTTCAGAAAAAGCATGCTAACACAAATCCTACTATTCTAGCAACTTTCTAAGTTTGTAAGAGCAGTATTTCAAATCTGTCCTTATTTGTATCCTTTGCCTCCATTATTTTAGGCTTTGTCCAGATTTCCTTTGCTAAGTGGTTGAAATGTACGATATCATGGCATTTTGAATTTAGATTGAGTAGCAGAAAAAACACAAGATTTCATGGAATTTAGAATGTCAGGCTAGCACTCTAATATACCATACTTTATTATTTTATATTTTTAATTAATTAATTTATTTGTTGCTTAAATCTCTTTATCATTTGAATAATTGGAATAGTTTAATCTCATAATTCATTATAATCAGTAACAAAATCTCAAATTCACTGTAGATCAGAGTTTGTGTTGTACCTTTAAGAGCCATTCCAGTCCATGGGCACATGCATATATGCACTGAGCACATGCAAACAAGAGTGCCATTTTGAGTGAGCAGCCAGAGTGAAAGCATGTATGTGTGTAGTAGTCAGTCAATTAGTTAGTTGTTTTAGGTTCCATATTCCAATCATCCATTCTGGGCGGCCACGGTGGTGCAGTGGTTAGCATTGCCGCCTCACAGCAAGAGGTTCTCCGGTTCGATCCTCGGCTGGGGTGCCTTCTGTGCGGAGTCTGCATGTCCTCCCTGTGGTCGCGTGGGTTTCCTCCGGGTGCTCTGGTTTCCTCCCACATCCCAAAGACATGCTGCAGGTGGATTGGACACTCTAAATTGTCCCTAGGTGTGAGTGTGCCTTCTGTGGAAGGTTGGGCGCCAGGCTGGCAACTCGACACTGTAAAATTCCACTGCCATTCAATGTGCGGACAGGTGATCTGCTGTGGCGACCCCTAACCAGGAAAAAGCTGAAAGAAGAAGATTCCAATCATCCATTCTGATGTATTTGCATGTAATAAACAACTTAAACAAACACCAAACCTCATTGTTTTATTTGAATACACAAAACGATCAACATGGTGCCAGAATGGGATCCAAAGTTAAAACCATGAGGCGCACAGTTAGCAATGGAGGAATTTAAATGACTGGATCATTTAAAGCTCAAACAACTGGCAAACATGTCAGAAAGATAATTCCAGGTACTAAAACTTGCTTAAATGAGTTTTTATGCAACAAGTATAAAACAAAGCATTCAACATGCTCAAAACAAATTTCTAATTAAACAAAATGTTAGAAACTGTGAGATATTGCTAAAATTACTCAAATGCTTACGAAACTGCTTAAAATAACTTTGAATTGCATAAAATGCATAAAAAAGGAAAAAAAAAGACCATATTTTTTTCTATGTGCTTCTTTTTGTCTACCACCCAAAAAGGTCAATAGGCAAACTAGTCTACAAACACTCCCTTGCCCATGCTTGGAACAAACTTCCCCTTGACTTACGTTCAATCTCCCACACCTCACATTTTAAAAATGAACTAAAAGCTTATTTTCTCAATTCCAGGACCTGCTCTTGCCACGACCCCACCTAGTCTTCCTTCCCTTTATGTACCCTTAAAAGGTCCATACTTAGTGCCTCATTACACCTCTCTCTACAATGTGTCTACTATGCATTTGCATAATTTTATACAAACAAAAAATTTTATTGTTGACCTATTGAACTATATCAATGTAAAATTATGTTACTAAGCTTCCTTTTAATGCATCTTTAACTTTATGCATATAACCCAACATATGTGAATCTTTTTGCTATAACTGCTATTATATCAATATTGTTTAAAATTGTACTTGTTTAAATATGTACTAATGGAGCTTTTCTCCTCGGGTCTCCACTGTAAATGGGCCACAAGCCCAGTTGGACAAGCCTGGTTAACAAATGTCAATAAATAAATAAATACTTTTTTATACAGGTTCATCGATTAGTACTAGGCTAACTACCCTTACAAGCCATTTTAAGCCTAGCCAATTATCCCTTGTGAGACTCAAACCCTGCACCTTGTGTTTGGAAGGCAAACACCTGAACCATTAGGCCACCTTCCCAACCATGTATTAACTAAAGCTATTTGAAATATCTGAAGTGTGCAAAATGTTGGCAAGTGGGTGTAGTGTTACAGTACAGTTATTTTGCATAGTTCAGTTATTTCGAAGAGATTGTTGTGCAGTTGAATATTTTTCAAGCACCTGGTGTGTATGTTTGAACATAATTACAAGGGTAACTTGTTGGCATGGCAGAAGGATTTTGCAAACCCAGTCCACTTGTGTTTGATGATAATATTGCAGAAAACTAGAAAGTATTTGAGCAAGAGTTAGATATTTTCATACAGACTGCTTTTTCTGACAAAGATGCACATACAAAAGCATTTATTCTGCTTAATCTAGCTGGCTCAGTAGCCATTGAAAGGGAGCATTTGTTTGTGTATGCACCTGCTGTGTATGCATGGGTGGGGGAAGACCATCATATTGTGGTACAGATTGAAACGCTGAGTACTTAAAATGCAAATTTAGAGAAATGTGCAACCGCCAAATAAATATTACAATGGAAAGATACATATTTTACACTAGAGATCAAAAGCCTAGTGAAACTTCTGTAGCATATATAACCAGCTTGAGAAACAAAAGCAAAACATGCAGATTTGGTGATCTGAGAGATGAGTTGATAAAAGACAGGCTTGTGTGTGGTACTAAAGATCATGCAGTGAGAAAGATTTTGCTTTGAGACTGATTTAATGTTAAGCAAGGCCATAGAGATTTGTCAGGTATATGAGCTCACAGGGAAGCACACAAATATGCTTACAAATGAGAAAAGCATGCTTTCAGTGCCTTCCAGTGCTAATGATGACAGTATGCGGCATGAGGTTAAAGATATAGGCCTAAGGCCATGGTTCCTACAATGAACCCCAGAGCAGATAGAGTAAAACTCAGGGCACACTCAGTAAAGCAGAAGGGTGACTCAGCAAAACCTTTGACAAGCCTCAAAGTCAACTGTTGTAATTGTGGTGGAAACCATGATAGAAGTGTTTAGCTTTTGGTCAGCAGTGCCACACGTAAAAAGTGGAATAATTTCAAAAAGCTCTGTAAATCTAAAGGGGCACATTCTTTTATTAAAAAAGCATTTTCAAAAAGGCAAGTTGATCAACTAGGAAACTGTAACCTTACTTTTTATGTTGATGGTGTGTTTGTGCTTAGTGAAACAGTCAATGTAGTAGATTTGTCAGCAAAGAACAAAGTATTTTGTACTGTTCAGATTAACGGGAGCCCTGTATAGCTCAGAGCTGATACTGGTTCAAAGTGCAATGTTATGTCAACAGATATATTTGCTAGAGTAAAAGCTGGCGAGAAACTTGAACTGGCAAAGTGTGTCAAGCTTGTGGCTTATGATGGTGAAAAAATTCAAACTGAAGGCTCAGTAGTGCTTTCATGTTATTCTGCTGGGAACAGCTATGACTTGCAATTTTATGTAGTCAAGAGATATGTGCAGTCATTATTAGGCCTCAAGGACAGTTTGAGAATGGGGCTGCTTTCATTTAATAGAGAAGTCCACCCATATAAGCATCTGTAACAATGAAAATTTCCCACAAACTATTTTTTCTGACTATGCTATTTTTGAAGAAAAGTTAGGCAAACTCCCAGTTGTGTACTCCATGAAGTTAGACCATGAGGTAAGCCATGTCATCAGACCAACACAGAAAGTTCCAGTAGCAATGCACAACAGAGTCAAAGCTGTGCTAGACAGAATGGTGCAACTAGGAGTAATTTGTCCAGTAGAAACATCAACTGACTGGGTATCCTCCATGGTGGTAGCTCATATGAAAATATCAAATAATATTAGAATATGTATGGATCCAAGAGATTTGAACAAAACACTAAAACACCTCATCATCCAATGCAAACAGTTGAAGAAGTTGCTGCCCTTATGCCAAATGCCACTGTTTTTTTTGTCTTAGATGCAAAAAGTTCATTTTGCCAAATTGTGCTTGATCGAAAATATTCCTTGCTAACCACTTTCAGCACACCATTTGGAAGATACAGATTTTTGAGAATGCCATTTGGGATAAATTCTGCCAGTGAAGTGTTTCAATGTGAGATGAAACAATTTTTTTCTGGATATCCGTGTGCTATAATAGTAGATTATATTCTTGTAAGAAGCAGTGGTGAAATCAGACATGATAGAAACATCAGGAAAGTTCTGGAATGTGCTCATGAAGTGAATCTTAAGGTGAATTCTCAGAAATGTAAATTCAGGCTACAAGAAGTTATTTATGTGTGTCATTTGTTTACCAGTTCAGGCTTACGACCAGATCCTACCAAGCAAACTGCAATTCTTGAGATGACAGCACCAGACAATGTCACAGCCTTACAATGTTTTCTTGGCATGGTCAACTACTTGGGAAAGTCCATTCCAGATTTGAGTGAGCTTTCAGCACCGCTAAGAGAGCTGACATGCAAAGATGTAACTTGGTCCTAGTTAGAACAACACCAAAGAGCATTCAATGTCCTGAAACATAAAATTGCCAGTACAGCCACTTTAAGATATTATGATGTTCACAAATGAGTAACTCTTTCCTGTGATGCTTCATTGTTTGGTCTTGGTGCTGTCATTCTTCAAGAGAGCAGACCAGTAGCCTATGCTTCCAGAACGCTAACCCAAAAAGAGATTCAGTATGTTCAAATAGAGGAAGAACTTTTGGCAATTGTGTTTGCATGCTCAAAGTTCCCTGATTATATTTATGGCTGACCATTTCAAATCGAGACTGACCACTAACCTTTGGTTACTATTTTGAAAAAGCCAATGCACACAGCTCCTGCAAGATTGCAATGAGTGATCTGAAAACTGCAAAAGTATAACTTCAGTCTTGTTTATACAACAGGTAAGCTTCTTTATCTTGCTGATAATTTATCCCTATTGCCCAGAAAAAACACCGATTAACATGAAAATGGGAAACCTGGTTTTGAAGTCATGGAAGGGAGAAATTTTTCTTACACGCGTATTGATGAGCTTAGAACTCAGCAGCTTCAGATCCAGTTCTCCAGAAGCTCAACCATTTCATCAGTCAAGGATGGCCGTCAAAACAATCTTGTCTACCACTAGATGTGCAGCATTATTTTACTTATAGAGATGAGATTTTGATGGAAGATGGTATCATCATGGAAGGTCCAAAAGTGCTTGCTCCAAAATACTTGCAACAAGAGTATGTTAAAATCTTGCATTGTGGCCAACCAGGAACTGATTCTACTGAAAGAAGGGTGAGAGGACTAGTATTTTGGCCTTCTATGTCAAAAGATATTGAGAAGGAGCTTTCAGCCTGTTCTGTTTGTAATAGCACTAAACTGCATCAACAAAAAGAACCAGTTCATTTAAGACAGATTCCTGAACTATCTTAGTAGACAGTAGCTATAGATATTTTTTGAGTGGAATGGTGAACATTATTTGATATTAGTAGACTCTTATTCAAACTGGTTCGAGATTGACATACTTCCTAACCAAACTTACAGTACTGTCATTATGAAATTGAAGAGGCATTTTTCTGTCCATGGTAGTCCGCACAAAGTCATTTCTGACAATGGTGCACAGTTTGCTAGTTAGCAGTTCAAAAGATTTGCTAAAACATGGGACTTTGTTCATGTTACTAGTAGTTCTGAATACCCACAATCTAATGGCTTGGTTGAACGCGCAGTTCAAAGTGCAAAACAGCTGTTGGAGCAATCCAAATGAGACAGTACTGATGTTTTTCTTAATCTGCTTAATCTCAGAAACATTTCTCATGACAATTTACTTGGTTCACCTGCTCAGAGACTGATGTTGAGACAAACCAGAACCACACAACCAATCAGTAAGAATTTGTTGATTCCAAGTGCTAAAAACAACAATGCAGTAAAAACTCATCTCCTAAATATGAGTTGACCCCAAAAGTCCTACTATGACAAAACCAGCAAGCCTCTGAATCTACTAAAAGAAGGAGAGATAGTGAGGATGCAGACAGGAAATGGATTTGATAGAATAGGTCTTGTGAAACATTTGCATGAAGAACTGAAATTGTACATCATTGAGTCTCAAAGTATGGAATCCGGTTAAAAAAATCGGAAACATTTACTACCATTGCCCGAGCCAGTGTTATAACATCTTGCCTGTAATTCTTAGAGTGATATGTCCAATTTTAAAAAATATTAGTGTGTGAAATAAATGACTGGAGCAAAGAAGAAGATGTAGAAGGGCAAATATATATATATATATATATATATATATATATATATATATATATATATATATATATATATATCTAGGGTCAACTGAAGTTGGTCAAGTCTACCTTAGGTTGACATCTATTTAGTTGACAACATTTGGCTGACTAAACAGATCATCTAAAGGTATGTGAGATCACACAATTCTCAGGGCAGGGAAATATGCCCTTTTCTGAGATTGTGTGACCTCGGAGTTAGTATATGCAATTAGTAGAAGGTGGGGTGGCAGGAGGGCTTTCCCCTGCAAAAAAATATGTTTTAGGTATTTTTCATTAAGTTTGCTTGCATGCATATGTATACATACATATATATATGTGTGTGTATGTGTGTGTGTGTGTGTGTGTGTGTGTGTGTGTGTGTGTGTGTGTGTGTGTGTGTGTGTGTGTGTGTGTGTGTGTATACATATACGTATGCAAGAAAGCACCTTAGAAATGAACTATAAAATGTATTGTTCTGTTTTTCAAGGAAAGGTGAAGCAGATTAGTGTGCTGTGCAATGTGACAAAGATGAATTGCGAGAGCTCAACAATTATCTCTAAATCAATGGTAGACATCGAGCTTAATTAGGTGTCTATTTTTTTTTCCTAATATTTCTAATATTCTGTTCCCCTTCTCAGTTCTATATTTAGAATGTTCCATTTAGTTAAGATAAGTTAGTTATAGCTTATTTTACTAAACAGAGTTCTTAAAACAAGGACTGTAGTTGCACCATCACATTTATCTCAAATGTCATAGGCAGAGGAGACAAGTCTTAGTTGTTTTTGAGAGGGTTAGTATGTATAAGTGAGCAGTTTGTATGTGAAGCAGGAAGGAATGAAAGTAGCCCAAATATTTATGGAGAGCCAACTGGCTTTATCAAAGGAAAGACAGTGCTGTAGGTAAGGTACAACATACAGTGAATGATGCCAGTATCACATAATCTGTGCTGCTGATGTGTCCATGGCATACATTTCTAGGTTTGCAACAGTATACCAGGACATAGTGGTGACCCTGCACTTAAACTTTCAGATCTACCCAGCTGTGTCATTTGCACTGGATGACAGTTTATAATGCTGAACATAGGTTCATAGGTTTTAACTATGCTTCTGGCCTTAGGAGACCATCAGTAAACTCAGTCACAAATCTCAATACCTGTAGGAGACTAACAATTTCCCCCATTTATGTTGACTTTCTCCACAAATCCCTACTGCAAATTTGCAATCACCTATCCGGTCACCTTGACTGATTTTTTTAAAGTTGCTATGGAAGTACTCTGCTTAGTAGACAATGACAACCTGTTCCAGAAATGGAGGATATGTTGAATTACGGACCTTCATGCCATCTGGTAGTGTTACTGTGGTAGTACAGCTTTAGGACTTTAGAACAGTTATTGGTTTTACCACTGATTATGGTTAGGTGAAAGAGTTCAAAGGTCCTGGATCATTCATAAAGTGAAAGCTTAAGCACAGCTCACCCCTCTGGAATCTGCATGACACTGACTAGAGGGACAGGGCTCTTAGTATATCAGAGTAGCTTAGGGTACTGAAATCTGTGATCTTCTTGGTGTTAAAATGTTGAGGTCTCTGAAATTAAATACTTAGTGAGGTACATGCCGAATAAAGTGTGAATATAACTTCTTCGGACTTCAAGAAGATATCATAGGGGGTGGAGCCTAGATAGCCAACTGAGAGCAGTGAATTTTGAGAGCTCCTTAAACTAGTATAATAATATAGGAAAATGTTATTATTTTCAAGTTTAAATGTCAGAAATCTATAGATAAACTACTAAATTACATAAATATCAATTGTGGTGGAGATATACAAAAATGTTCCTGTCAAGTAACTTGGAGATATATTGAGTCACTGAATATGAACAACTGAAGGAATTCTCATCCAGATGCTGCTTTGAAAAAAGAACAGTAATTGATGACATCTACCTTACAGGAACTATCTTTGAAGATGGATGGCTTTAAAAATGACTTAGAAAACCTCAAATTAAGTTCTCAAAAACAGACTGATACTCTTAAGGAACTATTATAGCAAAACCATACAAAAATAACAAATATAGAGACTTCTCTAAATGACATTGAAGGGAGGCTCAAAGAGGAAGTATTCTAAAAAGAATTTCTGCTTAAACAGAATATATGGCTGCTTAACAAAATAGATGACTTAGAAAACAGAAAAAGGAGAGGCAACATAAGGATCTTTGGTCTGCCTGAAAACACTGAAGGAGAAGACATGATTTCATTCTTAACAACCTGGATTCCTGAATTTTTCGACTTGAAAGAGGGGCTTTCATTTGGAATTGAAAGGGTGCATAGAGCACTGAGGAAACCTGCTTCTAACTCAACAAATACTCCACCTGGATCTGTAGTTATACAATTTCTTTCATTTCTGGAAAAGGAACTGATATTAAAATCTGCTTGGAGAAAATCACCCTTAAAATAAAATCAAAGCCTGATACGGTTTGACAATGATTATTTTTCCAGAATACTAGAACAAAGGAAAACAGTCTGGCCAATAATAAAACTATTGAAACAAAACAACATTAAAGCACAGCTGTCCTTTCCAGCCAAGATGAAAATACTTTTTGCCAATGAGATGAGAGCTTTTAATGACTTAGAAGAAGCTACTATATTTATCAAAAACAACAACGTACTGTCTAAGAATAAAAGAAGCAAATCCTTGGACTGATGCTAGAAAGAAGAAACAAAAAACTGATTCCAAGATAGCTGTCCCAAAAATAAATAACTCTTACAACTACATCTCTCAAAGTATCAACTGGTATGGTACATCACTTGTCATCTGTTTTTATTAAAAAAAGGAGGGATTCTTAAACACTTGAGAAACAGGAATGATTTATTCAGAATGTTCAAAGAGTCCAATAATTCTTCACAAACAAAGGTAGGTCAAGATGGGTTACTATTTACATTATATGTAAGCCAAACAAAGCAACATATAATACAAACATAGATGTTTCTGTTCCCCTACTTGAACTCAATGAATACTTATCTTGTTCATTGATTTTACTTATAATAATTTAAATAATTAATTAACTAATTCAACAAGGTATCATTCATCAGAGTTCAGCCTCAAATGTAAGTTATGTAATTGCTTTAACTTGAATTGTGATTTTGTAACCCATCCTGACCATACATAATATTTAAGGTGTTACCAAGGTAATTAATGTTTTATACATGACATCAAACTGACAAAGTTGTTTAAGGGAAACAGTAGGAGCCTGAACATGGAATGTCACAGAATGTAACAATCATATTCTGAAAAAATAGTAATAAATTGACAATAATCACTCAGTTTAACATTTGCTGATTATATAAAATAGAATATTGCCATTTAAATCTAAAAACTTTCAGTATATGCCATAAAATGGTAATTTATGAATATAGAAAAGGAACTTGTAATCATTAATCACAATAAGTGAATTTGTTGTTTTTAACCTATAATTTCACTAATTTTATAATAAGAAATGACAGATATAAAATCCTTTTGTGTAGGAAATAGGGGGAAGAGGGATGCACTGATAATTAAAATGCACGAACTTCATCAATGTTTACATAAAACAAACTCGATGCTTTAAGTAAGTTAGCAACAAACAAAGTGATTACTTAAATGCTGGTAAGCATGAAATATAACTTCTGATATATCCAGTAAAATACATTGTATTATAAACATTAGGTATAAATATTATTGCCATCTATTTATATTAAGTAATAAGTTTTGAAAGACTTCAATAAGGGTGAATATGTTAAACAACTGTGTGCTATAATATTTTAGGTTTTATATATGATACATCCTACTTTACTGTGATTGAATTGCTTGTCATTTATCTTTCATTTAAATATTAATTGCTTATACAATAAGTAGACATTTATATTGTATTAGAATTCTCTCTAATCTACAATAATACTATATCTATTCAAAATAATATAAATATATCGTATTGCTATTAAAAATATTCTCCATATGATAATTCAATTTATGGAGCTCAGATGTTCTGGATTGTCAAGGTATGAGTGATAATCTGATGGACTTAGGTTTATCCATCAGATTAGGAATGATTTTCAATCCATGGCTAGTGCGGATCTTAGTTTTGTTAACATTTATTAACTTAAATTTGTTATTTCACAAAAACACTTTTAGTATGCCTGACCAAAACATTACTTTATTGTAAACACTCCAGGTATAAAACTGATAATTTCCTTTAAAAGCTCAAACATATACTTTATAGTTATCAGAGGAAAATGTTTAATAGTCACAATAAAACAAAAAATACATGGTCTAAATAACCTAAGATGGATTTAACTTAATTATCTTTAAATACCAATGGCTTAAATAATCCTAGCAAGAGATCAAATCTACTGAAATATTTAAAACTGAACAAAGCACAAACTGTCTTCCTTTAAGAAACTTCTTTCAAAACAAATGACAATTACAAATGAAATCCTAAGGAATATATGATATTGGTGCAATCCACTTATAAGACAACGACAAAAGGGGTTACAATTTTATGGAAAACAAATGTGATTAACCCAGAAATCATTTACAAGTATAAAGATAAATAAGGCCTTATGGCATTAGTAATAGTTAAATATAATAACAGAATATGGACCCTAGCCAATCTATACTGGTTCCCAGGCATTGGAACAGGAACTGTTAAAAACACTTGAATTTCATTTCCAATAATTATAAAGGCAACTTAATATTAGGAGGAGATTTTAACTGTTCATTTGATATTTCTGAGACTACAAATAAAAGACCACTGTGTACATCTGCTTTATCAAAAGCTTTAAACAAGTGGGTAGAATCATTTTATCTTGTGGATACTTTCAAATTTAAAGAAGATAAATCTTTTTTGTTTTCCCATCAAGTTCACATATTTGGTATCCAAACTAGACTAAATAAAATATTTGCTGCCCATACGTTACACTCTAAAATCATTAATTTCTCAATCACTCCCTGCCCCTTTCAGACCACATTTCATTAATACTAAAACTTCAAAATGGGTACACACCATTAATCTTTAACTCCAGAATTCCAGCATGTATAACTAAAATTAAAGAGTTCAAACCCTGATTATTATCTGAATTACAGTTCTTCTTAGATATTAATTACACTACAGAGATAAATAAAATAATTGTATGGGACTCATTAAAAGCTTACATATATGGTAAAACCTTAACTTGGTATAAAAAAAAAATCAGAGAATGGGATTCAGAATTATTAGATCTACAATCCAAACGTTTGTTAGCAAAAGCAGAAAAAAATCATAATCATTTGGAGATGAAAAAGAAAGTAGAAGTATTCAACAATAAATACAATGAAATTCTAACACATAAAACTAGTTTAGCTTTAGAAAAACTAAAAATTAATACCTTGGCCACTTCTCCCAGATATCTACATAATTTATCCACAAGAATAAAAATACAATCAAAAGCTAATAGCATTAAAAGTATCTTCCATGAAAAGAAAGGGAAACATGTCTCAGATGTAGGTGACATTCTTGTTGCCTATAGAAATCAGTATATGGAACATTTTCAAAAAGAAAATATACATATTGATGAATTAAATCTAGATGAAAAATGTTCTAATATAAAAAAAATACCAGAAAAATTAAAACCAGGTATAGATGGAATAATTATGGATATATATTCCTTCAAAGATACTATCCCTCTTACATAAAACACTATTAGACATTTAGTCACAAGCTTTAATGCCACCCTCTTGGAGATATTCCTTAATCACACCAATCCTAAAGGAAAACAAATCCTCAAATGTCTGTACCTCAAAAAGACATATCATTATTAAATAATGACTATAAGATATTTATGACAATATTAACTAACATAATGAAAATACCACTATCCAAAACAATAAATAATGATCAAACTTTTTTATATATCATAGACACACACATGACAAAATTAAAAGGATAATTTCTCTTATAGATTATATTAGTAAAGAAAATAAACACTCACAATTGACATAGATATAGAGAACACCTTTGATTCCCTAAATTGGGACTATTTATTCAAAATTCTGGTGTTATTTGAATTTCCTCCTACATTTGTTCATCTACTAAAGAATATATGTACAAATAATTTAGCGTATGTTAAGCTATGTCCTATACGCTATAACAAAGGGTACTAAACAAGGATGTCCCATGTCACCGATTCTATTTGCTTTGGCTATTGAAATATTGGCAGATTCAATATGCAACAATACTGAAATCAAAGGAGTAGGTGTTTATGAACAATACAATTCTAAAGTAATGCTCTTTGCTGAGGACATATTATTAACATTATCCAATAGAAGAGACATTAGAAGAATTAGATATTTTAATTCACAGGTTCATAGGTTCATAGGTTCCTACTAGGCTATTTGCCCTAGGGCATTTATAAGCCTAGCCAGAGTGTGTTTGGCTTTCGCCACCCATTTTAAATTAATTTTGTATGCCCTTTTTGAGGTTAGTATACTGTGCCTCTGTCTAACAGTGACACAGAAGTGATACCCAGGGTAAACCTATGATCTCCCATCCACTCATCAAGATTCCTCTTGAAGAGAGTCAATGAGGGACTCTGCCTAACCTGGACTGGGATTTTATTCCAGAGTGAAGTGAGCCTCTGGGTTATGAATCTGTCCCTCCAGCATGTCCTATTTATTTCAGTGCTGAGGTTCAAGTCTCTCGAGCACGTAGCTCGATGGGATTTGGATTTTATGAGGTGCAGCATGTCCATTAATTCCAGGTTGGACATGGCTTTATACATCAGGCACAGATCGCCTCTGAGCAGGTGGTATGCCACTGAGTAGAGCTGGAGTTTCTTTAACCAGGCAGCATATGGCATCTGTTTGAGCCCTTTGATCCTCTTGGTGAGGTACTTTTGGGGTCTTTCCAGTTGCTGCAGGTGTCTGGTAAGGTACATCCCAAAAGGGGCATTGTACTCAATTATGGGCCTGATGAGGGATGAGTAAAGAGGCACGATGACCTCCCCTGATCTAAATGTGAATCCCTTCATGATTAGGTGGGCTATATAACTTTTCTAACCACTTTGGCCACGTGGTTGTCAAATGAGAGATTGCTATCAACTTGGGTCAACAGGTCCCTAATTACTTCTTCTGTACTTAATGGATTACCACCTATGTGGTAATTTGTGGGCACTTTGTTTTTGCCAAAGGGGATGACTATACACTTTTTGGCATTTAGCTTGAGGCCATGGCTCTGGCACCAGTTGTCTGTTTCTATGAGGCCCTTTTGGACGATGCTTGTGTCGGCTGGAGAGTCGATTATGGCGCCCAGTTTGCAGTCATCTGCGAACTTGGTCAGCCACAGTCCTTCCGTGTTTGCCTGTACCTCCGAGAAATATATACCGAACAAGACAGGTCCCAGGACTGAGCCTTGTGGGATGCCGCTTGTAACTGGTTTGGAGTCTGACATGGCTCCAGCAATTCTAACCATGTGGTTCTGTCCTTGAGCCAGTTTGCAACCCATCTAGTGACATAGGGGTTTATATTTAAGCTGGTGAGCTTATCTATAATGCCCGAGTGGGGTATTGTATCGAAGACTTTTGCGAGGTCCAGGTAGGCTGTGTGGACCACCTTCCCCTCGTCACTGGCCTTGGTGACTGTTTCAAAGAAATCGACCAGGTTTAAGAGGCAGGATCTGCCCTTAACAAAGCTGAACTGGGTAGGATCCAGTGTCTGTAGGTCCCCAATATCTTTATTTATGAGGTCCATGATGATCCTTTCCATAGCTTTGCAGACCAAGCTAGTCAGGCTTATGGGGCGATAGTTTCCAGGATCTGTTGAGGCACCACCTTTGTGGAGAGGGACCACTGTTGCTGTACGCCACTCTTTGGGTACATATCCTGTAGTAAGGCTGAGACTGAACAGTAGTTTTATGTTTGGGTTTAGCTCTTCTTGGAGTTCATGTAGGACGCAGCCCAGGACACCGTCTGGTCCCATTGATGCTGTGTTTTTGCTTTGGAGAGGGCAGCTCTTACCTGAGCATCTGAGATGTCAGGGGGGCAGCACTCTGCTGGGATAGATATTCGCCCTTTTGGTGGGGAGGGGGGGCAGAAGTTTGCCCTGAACCTGTCAGCTAGGATGTTGGCAATGTCTGTGGGTTCGGTGTATTTTTTGTCATTTTGGACTAATTCTGAGCATATCTGGGAATTCCCACCCAGGTTCCTAACATAACTAAAGAAAGCCTTGTGATTATCCTTAGTGTCCTGTGCAATTTTTCTTTCGAAGCTGGCCTTAGACGATTTTATGAGTGCCCGTAGTTTTTTGCTAATACTGATCAGAGATGCCTTCCCTTTTTGGGATTTTGCTCTATCATGTAGTAGCTTCCTCCTTCTATTGTATAGTTTGTTTATGGCTGGGGTCCACCAGACAGGACGTCTGCCTTTGGAGGATTGGGTCTTGGTTTTATTTGGGATTGCATGATCCATGCATTCCTGAAGGTGTTCATAGAATGCGTTTATAAAGGATTCTGCAGTCTGGGCTGTATTTTCCACAGGCTTGGGGGCTTTGAAGGATTCCACCTCAGTTTTGAGGAGTGTGAAATTTGCTTTAGAGAAGTTTTTCACTGTGGTTTTCTGGGCATGGGGTGGGGTCGGGATGTGAATATCCAGTGAGATTAGTTTATGGTCTGATCTTACCAGTGAGGGATACACTTCTAGTCTGGAGCATAGAGTCCCCATGTTGGTGATGATCAGGTCCAGTATGTTTTCCCCTCTTGT
The DNA here is from genome assembly GCF_019279795.1 of Protopterus annectens. Taxonomy (NCBI): domain Eukaryota; kingdom Metazoa; phylum Chordata; order Ceratodontiformes; family Protopteridae; genus Protopterus; species Protopterus annectens. Next base: position 1,381,126,950 of record NC_056737.1, read on the forward strand.
GGGAGTGGTAACAAGTTGTTCCATAGCATTTGAGTTTATAAATTCTAGGAACATTTGGGCTAGGGTGTTGGAGCTAGAGTAATGCTCCCAGTCTATGTTTGGGTAGTTGAAGTCGCCCAATATAATGGTGTTTGGAGAGACCTTCATATTTTCTAGTGTTCTCAGGAAGGCCGAGTGGGGTTCCTGGGTTTGGGAGGGTGGTCTGTAGCAGGCTATACACTGGAAGGCAGTTTTACCCACTGTTAGTTGCACATGGATAGTCTCTGATGCTTTGTGCTGTGCCACCAACCTGGAGGTGTGGGTATCTTTGACGAATATTGCTACTCCCCCTCCTTTTGTGGTTTGGTCCAAGTTTTGGGGCCGAAAAGCATGGTATGAGGTATAACCTGGTAGTGCTGGGGTGCTCTCGGGAGCCTTGAACCAGGTTTCTGTTACTGCACAGATATCGATGTTCTCCATGCTAAGGAGAGTTTCGAGTGCGTGCATCTTGAGGTTTAGACTTCTGGCATTGAGTAGCATTACTCTTAGTTTCTTATCCCTTGTGATATCTATGGAGGTGGGTTTGTCTTTTGAGCCTTGCCTAAAAAAGGCAGTATGGGAGTAGCAAGAGCCTTTGCCAATATCCAAAAGCCCAGGGGTGACAGGTGCAAGCCGTCCCTAGCGAAGCATCGTGGCTTGTCGAACATGTCATCCCAGGCTGACAAGCATTGGATCCCCTTTGAATGACACAAATACTTAAGACAATTGTTGAAATTGATCATCTTGTCTTCATATTGTGGCATCATTCTTGGTGAGGGTAAGATGCTACTCAAGGTCAGGGTCATACTGGCCTGGGCTACATGCTCAGAGAGCTCCTCTATGTCTCTTTTCATGTAGTCCAGGGAGGTACATCTCAGGTCATTCACACCAGCATGGACAATGACTGAGTCATATTTGTACTTGCCTTGGAGTGACCTGAGTGCGTGTGTTATGTGGCGGATCCTAGCACCTGACAGGCAGCTCACCGTGACCTTCTCCTTGTTCAGCCTGGTGAGCGGGACGTCAGTGTGCCTGACGATAGAGTCACCTATTGCAAGTGTATCAGGTGTGTTGTTTAGCCTTAAGGGCTGTGACTGTTCGGCACACTGGCTTTGTGAGATATGTGTTGCACGTGTTTTGTTTTGGGGTAGCGGTTCTTTGGAGGTCTCTGCTGCTTAGGCAGATTTTTATTTAGAGCCTCCGAGTATGTTTTTGTGTGTTTATGTGTTTGGTTTGCTGTCGTGGTAGGTCTATGTGAGACTGGAATTGTAGTGAGTGTGGTTTCCTTCTCCTTCTGACTGGTTACGCCAGTAGTGAGTTGAGAGAGCTTAGCCTCCAGTTTGGCTATATGGTTGCATCTCTCACATGTGTTGGAATTTGTTGGGAGGAGGAGAGGGTTGTCTGTGTACATGAGGCAGTTGTAACATTGCCTCAAGATTCCCAGATTCACCAGCTGTACCAGAGAGGAGATTGACAACTGACCTTTGGACATGCTAGAATAGTATTGGGAATTCCTTTATAATTGAAAAAAGGGGCCAATGGGGAACAAGGTACTCAAGGGGAGTTTGTGAGGGTGTAGTGGTTTTAATTTTTTAGTGCTGACTTAGTGAGCAAGTGCCAGGTAACTTAAATGCAATGTGTTACAGGTAACTTAAATGCAAAAATGACAAATAGTAACTTTCTTTCAAGTGAAACATGGAAATAAGTACAGTAAGCAATGCAGATATCACTAGGGATCCACAGAAGCGCTGAAAAGCTGCGTTTTACGTTGAATTAGCGTTTCAGGGAAATATCAAGCAAACAAACAACAAGCATACAAACAAAGCTAGATTCAGCAGGCCTGGATCTAGTCTATGCTACAGCAAACAAGGTGTACCAATTTCAGTAAGAAACAGTTCAGATATGCAGGCACTATAAGCCTTTAACCAGAAATTCCCAGCTCAGAAGGGCAGAGTCCAGCCTCTCCTCCCACAAGAGTGCAGACCATGAACCTTCTTAATGTAACATAACTGGCCTGAAGCCCAAGTGCTTAAACCAGAACTAATACACTTTTAGAATAACAGACACTGAGCCCTCAATCAGCAGTTCCCAACTTAGAAGGATGTAAGCTACCTGTCCTGCCACCACAGTGCAGGCCACAAACCTTCCTAATGTAAAACAACTGGTCTGAAGCCCAAGTGCTTAATCCAAAAGACTTAGAATGATAGCTACACTTTAATCAAGTTACTACCAAGCAGTAATAAAAACAATTGAATACTTTAAAGAATGCCTGGATTAGTGCTCAAGTTATACAAACAAAGCTAGATTCAGCAGGCCTGGATCTAGTCTATGCTACAGCAAACAAGGTGTACCAATTTCAGTAAGAAGCAGTTCAAATATGCAGGCACTCTAAGCCTTTAACCAGAAATTCCCAGCTCAGAAGGGCAGAGTCCAGCCTCTCCTCCCACAAGAGTGTAGACCATGATCCCTCTTAATGTAAAATAACTGGCCTGAAGCCCAAGTGCTTAAACCAGAATTAATGCACTTTTAGAATAACAGACACTGAGCCCTCAATCAGCAGTTCCCAACTTAGAAGGATGTAAGCTACATGTTCTGGAACTACAGTGCAGACCACAAACCTTCTTAATGTAAAACAACTGGTCTGAAGCCAAAGTGCTTAAACTAAAAGGCTTAGAATGAGTTACACCAAGCAGTAATAAATACAATTGAGTACTTTTAAAATGATGCAAAAGCAAAATAAAGTAGGAAGAAACACAAATACAGTAAAAGCAGATACATTTTTTTAAGTGGAAAGAGGGAAAGGAAAGAGAGAAAGGAGTAGCAGAAACTAAGCTGATTGGCCTTCTCAAATGTTCTCCCTGTACTGGGTAGAATGAGGTAATGACAGTAGACTGGGAGGAGGGTCCCAGATCAAATTTACACTAGGGGCGGGCAACTGCAAAGCCACCAACTATGAAAACACTATACCAACAGGGAGGGAGGGTGGGAAACAAACTGCAGAAATGTTTCTCACAGCTGAAAAGCAGCAGTGAGCCTTTAAATGAAAGTTTTAAACAGCTAAAGGAGCCTCTAGAAAAAAGAGTTTAACTGCAACAAGTTATCAGAAACAAACAACCCAACAGATGCTTAATAAAAGTGGACAATTTCCAGTTAATACCTCACACACAGTGAAACTAGCTAGAAAAATACACAGTACACAAAGTGCTATAAATAACAAGAAATAAAGAACAAAATAAACAAAAAACAGGATAATTAATGTTATATATTATAGCTCCGAGTTTCCTCATTGTCCTTCCTTCGATAAGCTCAGTGTGAAATGGCAGAACACTCACAACTGAACTTCTTAGGTAACAGAAAGTTGAATCCTGAGACAGCTTTTAAGAAAGAAATCTCAAAAGAACCAATGAGGTGCTTAGTCTAAGCTGTAGTCCAGGTGGCCTCAGTCAGCCAATGACCTCAAACAATTCTCTCTCACTGAAATGCCTGATAATTGGCAGATTTTACAGGACTTCAGGACTCCATTTCAATAAATCAAAATCAAAATTTTTGTTTTTAAATAATAATAAAAAAAAAGAATTGGAGAGGAAGAGGAATCACATTATAGGGAAACAAGAATTTGCATTAAAATATCTAGGAACTGAGTTATGCAAGGATAATGATGAATTAGTCTCAAAAAACTACAAAAATATCATCAATACAATTAAAATCTCTGTGGAAAAGTGGAACAAAATAATATTAACATTTGAAGATAGACTATGTTAATAAAAATGGTTTTACTACCCAAGATATTATATATAGCTTTGGCAATACAACTGTTACCAGAAAGAACTATACTTAAAGAAATAAACTTATGTCTAATAAAATGTTTATGATTTACCAAAAGAAACAGAATAGCTTTAATACATCATATCAGACCATGGAAACAGGGATGATTAAACTTTCCTGATATAGAAACATATATAAAAGCAACAATATCTAAAACAATCTCAGATTGTATAAGTCCAAATTATTCTGCAAACTGGAAATAATTACTAACTCTAATATCAATAAATGAATTTGATTTGCAAAAAAAAATTTCAAATGGATAAAAACAATTTGCCAAGGCACATATTATGTATTAGTGTGCAATATAACATAACTAAGCCCACTAAAACTCATATGATTAATTATTACATTGACTCATTTAGGAAAATTATTAATGCAATATAGATTTAAAAATCTGGTTTGATCTTTTAACACCATTCATAGTTGCAAAGAGCTATCCACATAAGATAGACTGGACAGTACAGTGGTGCAGCGGTAGCATTGCCACCTAACAGCAAGAGGTTCTACGGTTCAATTCTCAGCTGGGGTGCCTTCTGCATGGAGTCTGCATGTGCACCTTGCATTTGTGTGGGCTTCCTGCTGGTGCTCCGGTTTCATCCCAATTTAAAAGACATGCATCTGGAGCATTTCTCCCCTGGCCTCTGCTGTTGGACTTTCCCGGTTAACAAATGTTGAATAAATAAATATACATAGAAATAATTAATTTCTGGGAACAGAAAGGATTTGTTTGTTGGTTTCAATGTATCAAAGAACTAAAAATGCTGCATATGCAAACAGAAACAACATGCAAAATTCCACAAGATTGGATAACTTTGTAAAGCATTCTGACGTATTCACAAAATTTATGCAGAATAATTAGTAATTCTTCATTTAAAGAAATACCTAAAAATACGAAATACCTATATTAAATCATATATAATGCTTATGACATGGAAAATAGCATTTCGAAATTTTACAAGTTATTGCTAAATTATAAAACAACACCCAAATCCTCATATTGGAATTATATAAGAAAAGGACACTCATTACAGCTAAGTGAAGGAATTAAATCAAATATTTTATTATCAATAACACATACAGCCTTTACACAATACTGGAAAGTTTTTAATTGGAAATGCTTCCACAGAGCAACCTCAAGATAGAATTACTAAAATTAATTCTTCCACAAAGGGAATATGTTGGAGGCATGAGCAAATACACAATGCAGATTGGAATCAGATATTTTTCAACTGTGTTAAAATTACCCCATTTTGTAATGGTATTAAAAACATTTTAAAAGCTTTATTTAATGAATCGTTTAACTTATCTAAAGCTCTAGTATTATTAAATGTGTACAAAGGTCCTCATTTGAATAAGTCAAATATGTATCTAGTTTGGACAATACTTGCAATCTCAAGGAAGATTATAACAAGAATATGGAAAACAAACACAATATTGACTTTGGAAGGCCTCTACAGACTACTGAAGACCACAGCATTGTTGGAAATTACATTTAAAGAATTAAGTATTCATCCTAATCCATTTATTAACAATCCATGGAAAAAAAGTCATCATTAATTGGCACTTTACAATAACTGCATAGATAACACTCTGATAACTGGATTGTTATACCTATAAAGTAATTGTGTATATTGAGCTCTGTTATAGTGTCAGGCTGATGTAAATAGTGTACATAGCTATTTAAGATGTTATATACAAATACTATGGAATTTATTCAACTGTATTTGAAAAAATAAAAAAATATTGAGGAAAAAAAAAACATAGTATCTATCCCAGAAGAAATTAAATGGATGGCCCCTCCTCTAAAAAGAACAAAAGAAACAAATCCTTGGACTGATGCTAGAAAGAAGAAACAAAAAAACTAATTCCAAGATAGCTGTCCCAAAAAAATAACTCTTACAACTATATCTCTCAAAGTATCAACTGATATGGTACATCACCTGTCATCTGTTTTTATTTAAAAAAAGGAGGGTTTCTTAAAAAACTGAGAAACAGTAATGATTTATTCAGAATGTTCAAAGAGTCAAGTAATTCTTCACAAACAAAGGTAGGTCAATATGGGTTACTATTTACATTATATATAAACCAAAGCAACATATAACATAAACATAGAAGTTTCTATTCCCCCTACTTGAACTCAGTGAATACTTATCTTGTTATTTTTTAATTGTTTTTCCTTATAATAATTTAAGTAATTAATTAACTAATTCAACAAGGTACCATTCATCAGTGTTCAGACTCAAATGTAACAAATTAACATCATATATAATAGCAGTAATTAATTAACTAATTCAACATGGTACCATTCATCAGAGTTCAGACTCAAATGTAACAAATTAACATCATATATAATAGCAGTAACAGTAGAGTGTTTTGAAAAAAAATGCCGTCATGGAGACTAATGCCTTCTTCAGTTAAAGTATGATTTAGAAATGTGATGTATATCCTGGTTGAATAACAGTAGCAAGCTCTTAGTACAAATGTCATAATTATTCTGTCTAAATATAGTTAATATCAATTATGGCAGGTATCACAGCTACGAGTGTTGTTTGAGCAATCCTGATATGGTGTGCGTGGATGCAGCTGTGTCTGGCAGCTAGTACAAATGTCATTATTATTCTTTCTAAACATAGTTAATATCAATTATGGCAGGTATCATAGCTTCGAGTGCTGTTTGATTAAGCCTGATATGGTGTGTGTGGCTGCAGCTGTGTTTGGCAGCTGTTGTATGTTGCTGTTTTTGTCTCCAGGAAGCTGTGGGTTGCTGCTTGTAATTGAGGTTTACTGATGCTTTTGTATTAGGAAGAGACATTTGGTGTTTTAGCCTGGATCCAGGGGAAGGAGGTGGATAAAACTGTGATTTGGGATATTTTGGCAGATAATAGCTTGTTTATATATCTGCTGAGTGAGAGGTGGGAAGGCTGGAGGAATGTGTTGTCTCTTGTGGCAGCTTGTTGGGAGTTTTTTTTTTAAATCTGTTTGCTCTCTGTTTTTTTCCTGGCTGCTGCCTTACTGAAAGGGAGGGAATTTAGGCTTGACATTGCAGTGAAATGAAGCTTTGCTTCAGGTGCATCATGAGCCTCTGGTATGCAGTACACAGACACACTAACAGCAACAGACACCCCCAGGTTGCTATGGTAATGGAAACAGAGTGATGATAATTCTTAATGGTTCTGTGGAGCCTCCAAGATGATTCTTGGCAATGATTTTGGTTTAAAAAAAAAGAAATACATATATTTATATATATATATATATATATATATATATATATATATATATATATATATATATATATATATATATACATATATAAAATAAAAGGGCTGTTTTAAACCACATGTACATATATTGATGGTCTCCCAACACTTTGTTTAGCTCATTAAGTTGATTCTTGATAAAAAAAATAAAATAAGCGCAATTTTATATTTAAAATGTATTTTGGTCCAGACACATTAAGGACTTACATAATAGTGTCTGGGTTATTGTGAAAGGCTAAGAGCACTTGTTCTTTTGCAGAACCCCTTGCAGTGGTCTGCGATGACAGCTTGGTCAGTTGTGTTTGGTATAAAGGGGTAGCTGATTCTAGGGGTGTTTGGGGTTGCTGGGAAGTACTAGAGAGTCATCAGATTTCCTTTGTGGAAATATCTGTGAGAATGGAAGGTGTGTTGAGTGGTTCACTGACAGAGTGGCCACTGCATGGAACAGGCTGGTAAAACAGAACAGGACAAATATTGGTTTGTATATTTTAAGAACAGCCTGGAAACACACCACATGAACTAGTGAATGGTATTCTGGCAAAACTGGATGGGTATTGTTGCCTATGCTTGAAGTACTGATATGTGTTTATATAAGGATGGAAATATACTTATAACAAATAAGGAACTGGAAGGGTCTCATAATTTAAAGTCTATGGACTGTATCAACATGCTTGGAAGGAACTAATAATAAGAATAAGCATTACAGCTTGTGGTCTCTCAAATAAGTAAGAAATAGCCAAACAAACACACAATAGTTATGTAATGTATGATTTTAGTAAATCTAGACATAAAATATATAATCATCATATAAGATGAAGCAGTCTGCTGAATTTAGATATTAAAGACAGGATTTAATAACACGGGCTTGTGTATAATAACACTACTGTCTTAACTTGTCATAAATGACATACACTACATTGAACATCAAGGGGAAGCATGATGATTTTCTTATATAAGTAAATATGCATAACAAGTCATATAATTGCTTTAACTTGAATTGTAGTTTTTGTAACCCATCTTGACCACATATAATACTTAAGCGGTTACCAATATAATTAATGTTTATACATTACATCAAACTGACAAAGTTATTCAGGAGAAACAATAGAAGCCTGAACTTGAAATGTCACAGAATAGACAGTCAGTTTAATAACATGGGCTTGTGTATAATAACACTACTGTCTTAACTTGTCATAAATGACATACACTACATTGAACATCAAGGGGAAGCATGATGATTTTCTCATATAAGTAAATGTGGATAACAAATCATATAATTGCTTTAACTTGAATTGTGGTTTTGAAACCCATCTTGACCATAAATAATACTTAAGCTGTTACCAAGGTAACTGATGTTTTACACATGACATCAAACTGACAAAGTTCTTCAAGGGAAACAACAGAAGCCTGAACTACGAATGTCACAGAATGTAACAATCACATTCTGAACAAATGTTATTAAATTGACAATAATCACTCAGTTTAACCTTTGCTGATTATACAAAATAGAATGATGCCATTTCAATCTAAAAACTTTCAGTACATGCCATAAAATGGCAATTTATGAATATGGAAAGGGAACTTATAATCATTAATCAGATTAAGTGAATTTGTTGTTTTTAACCTAAAATTTCACTCATTTTATAATAAGAAATGACAGCTGTGAAAAGCCTTATGTGTAGGAAGATGGTGGGGAGGGGGATGCACCGATAATTAAAATGCACTAACTTTCATCAATGTTCACATAAAACAAACTTGATGCTTTAAGTAAGTTAGCAACAAATAAAGTGATGACTTAAATGCTGGCAAACAATGAAATATAACTTCTGATATATCCAGTAAAATACATTGTATTATAAACATTAGGTATAAATATTATTGTGAAAACAAAACTCCTCGCCTGGACGGCAACTGCAAGGCCAAAGTAAAAGTAACACCACAAAAAACAAAAAACAAAAAAAAAAAACACCACCACAAAAAGGCCAGCAGATTCGAAGAAACAAATATTTATTTATAATGATGTACAGACCGGTTTCGGTCTAATGACCTTTCTCAATGTAACAAAGACTAATCCAAAAGCCTTAATTAAATACATGTAACCAAATTCAAACCCACCAATCAAAAAAAATTTCGATATAACAATTCAAAAATTAAAGGTATAAACCCATTATATAAAAGCTGCATATAAAATAGACATCATTATATGACAATGTGAACATACATTATATACAACCAAAAAAATATATAAAGGCATATATATATATATATATATGTGACCTTATAAAGTATAAAAATACATCACAAGATTAAATATAGAAAATCTAATCACGATGTTCATATACAAAAATAATCGACTGATTATAACTGACCCAAAAGTCAAAACAATAGGTACAAATGTATTATGTTAAGATGATTGATTGTACATTATGAAGCCACCTAAATATAGGTGTACATGTATCACTAAGATCATGAAAACAATGTATGAAATTGATAGTATAAACACAGATAGAAAAAACTGATCAATAATAAATTACAAAAGCTTAGTGATATAAGATATTACCTCTCATAAAGTATACAAGAATCATTATTTATGAATGATCATTCAAACCAGGTGGAAATAAACCCCCTAGGTTAATGATCCAAGATCTCTCTTTTTTATTAAGAATATCATGCCACTTATTTCTGGAGAAATTAGAATCAGCAATCCTCTCAATAATAGTGAATGAAAATTTGACTGTATTGTGAGTCTGTACATGTTTATATGATGCATTAGTTGTTACTTTGTTGTGTATATTGCTTAAATGTTCAGAAATTCTAAGTATAAATGGCCGAGAAGTTTGGCCAATATAGAAAGCTGAACATTGGCACTCAGCAAGATATATTACCCAACAACTACTACAGTTAGAAAATGTGCAGATTTCAAAGACTTTAGAAGTGTTTTTACTAGAGAATTCCTTAGTTTTCTGTACATATCTACAAAAGATACAACGTTAATACGGATAACAACCATATGCCTTAAATCCCCCCAAGATCTTTTGTATTTTCTCATGAAATTGGGTAGGTAGAGATTTTTTATGATGATTAAGATGCCCCCATAAGGTAACTCCCTTTCTATAGGAGAATTTGCATCTAACATCTAAAATAGTGGCAAGATGTTCCTCAGAAAAACGTATGTCCCAATATTTATTAATAGCCTGAGTCAACAATTTAGTATTTTTGCCATATGTTGTGGTAAATCTTATCTTGGAATCACACCGAGATTTGGATTTGCCATAGGTCATAAGTTGTTCCCTGGACATATTGTTTACAAAATGTTTAATCCCAGCCAAATGCTCTTCCAAATAACCACATTCCACAAATCTGTTAGTAAGATCATGGTCACAAATTTCAAGCTATACTTTATTTGAGCAAATTCTTTTATTCCTCATATACTGCGACTTGGGATATTCTGCGTAATATGACCCAGATGACAGCTGGAGGCATGCAATAAAGAATTATAACTATGGGGCATTCTATATACCGTGCTAGTTAATATTCCATCAGACTCCTTTTTAACTAACACATCTAAAAAAGGAATGGATTTCTTGTTAACAGCCACTGTAAATATAATACCCCATTTATTCTCATTGAGATAATCAACAAATTCATTCAAATAAGTTATGTCTGACTTCCAAACCATCCAGCAGTCATCCAGGTACCTACACCAGATATCTATCTCTGCCATATAAAGATTGTGACTCCTGTCATATATAACTTGATGCACCACAAATCCCATAAAGAGATCCACATATATGGGAGCAAAAGCAGCTCCCATGACAGTACCTCTAATTTGTAGATAGTATTTTCCATTGAAAAGAAAAACATTCTTTGTCAGAACTAATTCTACCAAACCCAACAGAAAGTTATTGAAATCAGTGTCATATAAATTTAGTGTGGTAAGCCAAAACTCAAGTGCCATAAGCCCAGCCCAGTGAGGGATACTTGTGTATAATGCTGTCACATCCAAGGTGCACAAGAGCCACCCCTCCTCCAGCTCTGAATTCTCGATAATATTGAGAAATTCCATTGTGTCTTTAATCCTAGCTCTTACACCCTTAAGTAGGGGTTTCAAATATTTAGTAAGAAATATGGAAATAGGTTCAGTGAGTGAACCATGACCTGACACAATAGGTCTCCCTGGGGGATTATAAAGACTCTTGTGCACCTTGGGAAGAAGATAGAGAAAAGGTACTATAGGTTCATCCACCATAAGATGATGTAAAGTTTGATCATCTATGACACCCTGAGCATGAAATTGTTGAAGAAATTCATCAATCTCAGCCTTAAATTTAGAACTCGGGTCCATGAACAGAGGGGAATAGAACCTAGCATCATGAAGTTGTCTCATACCTTCCTTGACATAATCGGCCCAATCCATAACTACTATGGAGCTGCCCTTGTCTGCTTGTGTTATCACCAGATCCCTCCCATCCTTTAATTGGAGCAGCGCTTCTCTTTCTTGTTGATCTAAATTATCTTTCAAAAAATAAAATCCACATTTATTAGCAAAATGAAGCTCCCGAAGCACACATTTTTGAAAAATATCCACATATTTGTTCATGAGTGGAGTAAATTTAGATGCACAGAATCTAAATGGACATTCTTCTGAACCGTTTTGTTGTCCTTGACCACCAAAAAGACTCTAAGATTTAATAATCTACAAAAAGTCTGTAAATCCTGCACAAAATCACATTCAGACACATTAAAAGTTGGAATATAATTCAAACCTTTATTGAGAAGCTTATATTCATACTCAGTTAAAACAGTGGTGGATATATTTATGACATTGTTGGTTTCACTTTGGGTTCTAACAATTGCAGCATTGTTTCCAGATTGTCCCCTATGTTTATGTTTCCTAACCACCCCCCCCCGGTTTCTACCATTCCTAAAGGATTTTTCTGAACATACTGTTCAGACTGATCAGTCATACTCCATTTAGATGCAGATGACGTTTGGAGAACCTCATTTTCATTATCAGTGCAAGAGGAAAAATCTTCACTCGACCCATCTCCCTTAGATTTTTTAAGGATGGATTTCCTTTCCCTTTTATATCTAACTGCCTGAACATTATTCTTCTGAAATTTAACATTCTTGGAATACTGAAAGGGATTACCTGCTTTATAATCTGATAAATCCCTATTGAATTTATTGATCTTGCCCAATTTAAGCTCATTCTCAACAACCAACAGATCAGTACTAAATTTCTTCAAACAATCTTTATATTCTGACTTATCCTCCCATTTTTTAGCATCCTGGCACATTTTGGAAACTTCAAAATTCAACATCTCAATCCTTCTTCCATAAAAGGCATGGAGTGCCCTAACAAACTCCATGGTTGAGTTTTGTTGTATTTTTGCCCAACTCTCCAATAATTCAGCATTTGGTTGACCTACAAGAGGTTTCAGCCTGATTCGTAAATCTCTGGGCGTAATGCCTTTGTCCATATAAGCTGAAAACAGTTTACTATGCCACACACAGGCCCATAAGCCCTTCATTTTCTTAAAAATATTGTCAAAAAAAGCCTGACAATCATCCCGTGTATCTCCAATGATGTCACCATCCCCCTTGTTAGTTGTAGTGGATGTAAACATATCAATGTCATTTTTGTCATAAGACAACCCTTTAAGGATGGTAATAAGATCCATGTTGGCCCTTAGAACAATATTTTAAATGTCAATAACAAGTAGGAAGACTGACCAAACACACAAAGCAATGACTATGTATAAAAATTCACAATTTGAAAATTTTGATGAAGTCTTACCCAACATATAAAATAAAACATAGATAATGAGCAAAAGTCCTAGGGGTTATATCTAAAATAGAAATAACTAATGTCTAGATTGTTCAAAGAATACATGAAAATTTTACCACAAAACCATTTCTACATTGCACATCTAACTAACTAGATGTACATAATTAAATGGAAATTCTAATATACTATATAGTTGAACAATGATATACCCCCAAAAAAGAAAACATATATATATATTGATATTAACCAATAATATAATCAACACATATATGTAAACACTGACAATATGATGTTATAACTTTTGTATCCAAAGTCAGAGACGAAAATGAATTTTGGGCAAGCAAAACAAAAATTCATCACAGCCAGAATCCAAAGGAAGTGTATAAATACACTATGACAAATAATAACTCCATGTAAAAATGCTCATCATTAGATGGCAGACCAATATTGTTAAAAAGTTGTGTGGTTATATTATTCAAAATTATTCTCAAACCCTCCCAGGTATTGTAACAGCCGCAAAAGAAGTCGATGCCAGTCAAACAATAGGATCCCTGAAAACACTCAAAAGATCTTAAATAAATGATTACATTATGAACATAACACTGACACACTATAGAGACTATGGCGTGCCAGATTTGTAAACATTCCAATGAAAAACACAATTTATATATTTAAAGTTTGTTCTTGATTTGCCGCAAGTCTTCCTTGATGTTCTATTGCTCTCAAAAGAAACAAATAGTGGCCCAACGCTGTATACTTGAGGCAAAACTTCCACCAAAGCTGAGAAAAATCTTCAATAAAAGAAATATAGCTTAGACATAACACCGACACCAAATAGCATGCCGTACCGTATAACAGTCATGATACCAATGTCCAAAGGTGAAAATTGTTAATCTAATAGTTAAAATACAATACCTATTGAATGAATTCACCAAAAGCAATATAAAGTAGCAAAACCTATTGTAGCTTTTCATTTGTTGGCCCAATTTCTTCATGGCAGTTGTTCAACACCGACACACCATAGAGTTCCGAAACATACCAAGTTGGTAGAGATACTGATGAAAGTCACAGTGACAATGCCCAACAGTACAAAAAATATATTAAGATGATCTGAATACAGTACCTAATGAGTGTATTTACCTCAAGGGTTGAATGGAATACAAAGCCTTGTTCTGAATTTCCGTTTGTTAGCCCAGTTTCTTTATGAGAAATATCCATCAAATACTGCCCTTAAAAGGATGGTGTCAACGAAACACAAAAGCTTCTTTTTACCAAAACCAAATGGCTAGTTCTAATAAACCCATTTGCTCCGAGGACTGTATAAAATTCCAAAATTCCAAAACATTGTTTTTAGTACTCCATTTGTTGACCCAGCTTCTTCGTAACAAATAACCAACAGTTGCTGCCTTTAAAAGGACGGCATCATAAAAAGCAGAGACTTCCTTGGATCAAAATCATACAATTCATACCAAAGAATGACAGTCTATAAATATCCAGCATACCATCCACATCAAACTACCATCACAAATAACATTGAAAATGATGTATCCAACAAAGCCTTGGAACTCGAATCCACCAAACGAGAATATTATTTCTCCAAACGCCACCAGCGAGAAAAACGGAAGCATGCTAAAAACAAAACTCCTCGCCTAGACGGAAACTGCAAGGCCAAAGTAAAAGTAACACCACAAAAAAGGCCAGCAGATTCGAAGAAACAAATATTTATTTATAATGATGTACAGACTGGTTTCGGTGACAGCATTATACACCAGTATCCCTCACTGGGCTGGGCTTATGGCACTTCAGTTTTGGCTTACCACACTAAATTTATATGACACTGATTTCAATATCTTTCTGTTGGGTTTGGTAGAATTAGTTTTGACAAATAATGTTTTCCTTTTCAATGGACAATACTATCTACAAATTAGAAGTACTGCCATGAGAGCTGCTTTTGCTCCCATATATGCGGATCTCTTTATGGGATTTGTGGAGCATCAAGTTATATATGAGAGCAGTCACAATCTTTATTTGGATGAGATAGATATCTGGCGTAGGTACCTGGATGACTGCTGGATGGTTTGGAAGTCAGACAAGACTTATTTGAATGAATTTGTTGATTATCTTAATGAGAACAAATGGGGTATTATATTTATGGTGGCTGCTAACAAGAAATCCATTCCTTTTTTAGATGTGTTAGTTACAAAGGAGTCTGATGGAACATTAACTAGCACGGTATATAGAAAGCCCCATAGTTCTAATTCTTTATTGCATGCAACCAGCTGTCATCCGGGTCATATTATACAGAATATCCCTAAGTCCCAGTATATGAGGAATAAAATAATTTGCTCAAATAAAGTAGAGCTTGAAATTTGTGATCATGATCTTACTAACAGATTTGTGGAATGTGGTTATTTGGAAGAGCATTTGGCTGGGATTAAACATTTTGTGAACAATATGTCGAGGGAACAACTTATGACCTATGCGAAATCCAAATCTAGGTGTGATTCCAAGATAAGATTTACCACAACCTATGGCAAAAATACTAAATTGTTGACTCAGGCTATTAATAAATATTGGGACATACTTTTTGTTGAGGAACATCTTGCCACTATTTTAGATGATAGATGCAAATTCTTCTATAGAAATGGAGTTACCTTAGGGGGCCATCTTAATCATCATAAAAAATCTCTACCTACCCAATCTCATGAGAAAATACAAAAGACTTTGCGGGGATTTAAGGCATATGGTTGTTATCCATGTGAACATTGTATCTTTTGTAGATATGCACTGAAAACTAAAGAATTCTCCAGTAAAAACACTTCTAAAGTCTTTGAAATCCACACATTGTCCAACTGTAGTAGTTGTTGGGTAATATATCTTGCTGATTGCCAATGTTCAGCTTTCTATATTGGCCAAACTTCTTGGCCATTTAAACTTAGAATTTCTGAACATTTAAGCATTATACGCAACAAAGTAACAACTAATGCATCATATAAACATGTTCAGACTCACAATACAGCCAAATTTTCATTCACTATTATTGATATGATTGTTAATTCCAATTTTTCCAAAAATAAGTGGCATGATATTCTTAATAAAAAAGAGAGTTTTTGGATCATTAACCTATGGGGTTTATTTCCACCTGGTTTGAATGATCATTCATAAATAATGATTCTTGCATACTTTATGAGAGGTAATATCTTATATCACTAAGCTTTTGTAATTTATTATTGATCAGTTTTTTCTATCTGTGTTTATACTATCAATTTCATACATTGTTTTCATGATCTTAGTGATACATGTACACCTATATTTAGGTGGCTTCATAATGTACAATCAATCATCTTAACATAATACATTTGTACCTATTGTTTTGACTTTTGGGTCAGTTATAATCAGTCGATTATTTTTGTATATGAACATTGTGATTAGATTTTCTATATTTAATCTTGTGATGTATTTTTATACTTTATAAGGTCACATATGTATACACGCTTTTATATATATTTTTGGGTGTATATAATGTATGTTCACATTGTCATATAATGATGTCTATTTTATATGCAGCTTTTGTATAATGGGTTTATACCTTTAATTTTTGAATAGTTATATCAAACATTTTTTGATTGGTGGGTTTTAATTTGGTTACATGTATTTAATTAAGGCTTTTGGATTAGTCTTTGTTACATTGAGAGAGGTCATTAGACCAAAACCGGTCTGTACATCATTAAAATAAATATTTGTTTCTTCAAATCTGCTGGCCTTTTTTGTGGTATAAATATTATTACCATCTATTTATATTAAGTAATAAGTTTTGAAATACTTCATCAGTTAGCGTGAATATGTTAAATAACTGTGTGTTATAATCTTTTCCTGAGGTTTCTTATATGATACATGCTACTTTAATATGATTGAATTGTTTGTCATCTATCTTTCATGTAAATATTGATTGCTTATACAATAAGTAGACATTTATATTGTGTTAGAATTTTGTCTAATCTACAATAGTACTATATCTGTCCAAAATAATATAAATATTGCTTATTCCTATTACAAATATTCTCCATATGATAATTCAATTTATGGAGCTCAGATGTTCTGGATTGTCAAGGTATGAGTGATAATCTGATGGACTTAGGTTTATATATCAGATTAAGAATGCTTTTTTATTCCATGGCTAGTGCAGACCTTAGTGTTCTTAACATTTATTAATTTAAATTTATTTCACAAAAACATTTTAGTATACCTGACCAAAACATTACTTTCTTGGTAAACACTCAAAGTATACAGCTTATAATTTCCTTTAAAAGCTCAAACATATACTTTATAGTTATCAGAGGAAAATGTTTAATAGTCCCAATAAAACAAAACATACATAATCTAAATAACCTAAGATGGATTTAACTTTATTATCTTTAAATACCAATGGCTTAAACAATCCTAGCAAGAGATCAAATCTACTGAAATATTTAAAATTGAACAAAGCACAAATTGTCTTCCTTCAAGAAACTCATTTCAAAACAAATGACAATTACAAATGGAATCTTACAAAATGTATGATATTGGTGCAATCCACTTATAAGACAAAGACAAAAGGGGTAACAATTTTATGGAAAATAGATGTGATTAACCCAGAAAAGTTAATTTTTTTGTGGCCAACGGTAATGTTTCCTGGCGGCATTTGCTATTTTGCAGTTCGATATTACCTGGTCGATGTTTAAGTGTTCAATCACCTAATCATTTGATCATGTAATAATACCCACCAATTTATACTGGTTCCCAGGGACTGGAACAGGAACTGTTAAAAACACTTGTATTTCATTTCTACTAATTATAAAGGCAACTTAATATTAGATGAAATTTTAACTGTATATTTTATATTTCTGAAACTACAAATAAAAGACTGCTGCGTATATCTGCTGTATCAAAAGCTTTATACAAGTGAGTAGAATAATTTCATCTTGTGGATACTTTCACATTTAAAGAAGATAAATCTTTGTTGTTTTCCCATCAAGATCACAGATTTGGTACCCAAACTAAACTAGATAAAATATTTGCTGCTCATGACTTACACTCTAAAATCATTAATTTCTCAGTCACTCCCTGGCCCTTTACAGACCACAACTCATTGATACTAAAACTTCAAAATGGGTACAGACCATTAATCTTTAACTCCAGAATTCCAGCATATATAACTAAAACTAAAAAGTTCAAACCCTGGTTATTATCTAAATTACAGTTCTTAGATATTAATTACACCACAGAGATAAATAATATAATGATATGGGACTCATTAAAAGCTTACATATATGGTAAAACCCTAACTTGGTAAAAAATAAATCAGAGCATGGGATTCTGAATTATTTGATCCACAATCCAAACTTTTGTCAGTAAAAGCTGAAAAAATCAAAATCATTTGGAGATTAAAAAGAAAGTAGAATTATTAAACAATAAATACAATGAAATTCTAACACATAAAACAAGTTTAGCTTTAGAAAAACTAAAAATTAATACCAATACCTTGGCCACCTCCCAAATGTCTGTATAATTTATCCACAAGAATCAAAATACAATCAAAAGCTAGTAACATTAAAATTATCTTCCATGAAAAGAAAGGGAAAAATGTTGCAGATATAGGTGACATTCTTGATGCTTATAGAAATCACTATATCGAACATTTCCAAGCAAATATAGATATAGGTCAATTAAATCTAGATGAAAAATGTTCTAATATAAAAAAATCCCATAAAAATTAAAACTAGATCTGCAAGCAACCATAGCCTACAAAGGAATTACAGATACAATAAAAGAGGGTGAAAATAATGAAGCTCCAGTTATAGATGGCATAATTATGGACATATATAAACCTTTTCCTTCAAAGATACTGTCCCTTTTCCATAAAACTATATTAGAAATTCAGTCACAATCTTTAATCCCACCCTCTTGGAGATATTCCTTAATCACTCCAATCCTAATGGAAAACAAATCCCCAAACCTCTGTACCTCACATAGACCTATATAATTACTAAATAATGACTATACAATATTTATGACAATATTAACTAAAAGAATGAAAATACCACTATCCAAAACAATAAATAATGATCAAACTGGATTTATATATCATAGACACACACATATCACAATATTAAAAGGATAATTTCTCTTATAGATTATGTTAATAAAGAAAATAAAGACTCATAATTGGCTTAGATATAGAGAAAGCCTTTAATTCCCTAAATTGGAACTATTTATTCAAAATCCTAATGCTATTTGAATTTCCTGCATCATTTGTTTATCTCCTAAAGAATATATATATATATATATATATATATATATATATATATATATATATATACAAATAATTTAGCGTATGTCAAGTTAGGTCCCTTTACCTCTGAATCTATACATATAACAAAAAGCACTAAACAAGGATGTGCCATGTCACAGATTCTATTTATTCTATTTGCTCTGGCTATTGAAATATTGGCAGAGTCAATTCGTAACAATATAAAAATCAAAGGAATAGATGTTTATGAACAATACAATTCTAAAGTAATGCTATTTGCTGATGACATATTGCTAACACTGTATAATACAAAAGAGACATTCGAAGAATTAGATATATTAATTGATAAATTTCATATGACTTCAGGACTCCATTTCAATGAATCAAAATCCAAATTTTTATTTTTAAATAAAAAAAGAACTGCAGACTAAGGGATATCACATCATAGGGAAACAAGAATCTACCTTAAAATATCTAGGAATTGAGTTATGCAAAGATAATAATGAATTAGTCTAAAAAAACTACAATAATATCATCAATACAATTAAAATCTCTGTTGAAAAATGGAACAAAATAATATTAACATTTGGAGATAGACTGCAGTTAATAAAAATGGTTTTACTGCCCAAGATCCTATATATAGCCTTTGCAACACAACTGTTACCAGAAAGGAATATACTTAAAGAAATAAATTCATGCCTAATAAAATTTTTATGGTTTCCTAAAAGAAACAGAATAGCTTTAATACATCATATCAGACCATGGAAACAGGGGGGATTAAACTTTTCTGATATAGAAACATATATAAAAGCATCAATATCTAAAACAATCTCAGATTGGATAAGTCCAAATTACCCTGCAAATTGGAAATAATTACTAACTGTAATATTAATAAATGAATTTGATTTACAAAAAAAAATTCAAATAGATAAAAACAATTTTCCATGGCACATATTATGTATTAATATGCAATATAACATAACTAAACCCACAAAAACTCGTATGATTATTACATTGACTCACTTAGGAAAATTAGTAAAGCAAATGTAGATTTAAAAATCTGGTTTGATCTTTTAACACTATTTATAGTCACAAAGAACTTTCCACATAAAATATATAGAAAGATTATTAATTCTTGGGAACAGAAAGGATTTGTTTGTTGGCTCCAATGTATCAAAGAACTAAACATTTTAGATATGCAAGTAATAAAAGCAACATACAAAATTCCACAACAGGACTGGCTAACTTTACAGAGTATTCTGTCATATCCACAAGATTTAAGCAGAATAATTAACAATTCTTCATTTAAAGAAATACCTAAATTTATGAAATACATATATGAAATCATATATAATGACTTTAGCATGGAAAACAGTATTTCAAAATTTTACAAAATATTGATAAACTATCATTTTATTTATTTATTTTTTATTTATTTTACATTTGTTTTCCGGGCTAGTCCAACTGGATACATTTCCATTTTCAGCAGAGGCCCGGGGAGAAAAGCTCTACATTGAAGTTAATACATATAAAACAACACCCAAAACCTCATATTGGAAATATATAATAAAAGGACACTCAATATAGTTAACTGAAGATATTAAAACAAATATCTTATTATCGATAAAATATACATCATTTACACAATACTGGGCAGTTTTTAATTGGAAATGCTTGCACAGAGCATTCTTAACCCCAGATAGAATTAGTAAAATTAGTTCTTCACAATAGTACACAATGCAGATTTGCACCACAATTTCTTTGATTGTGTTAAAACGAAGCCATTTTGGAATGGTATTAATAACTTTCTACAAGCTTTGTTTAATGAATCATTTTATTTAACTAAAGATCTTGTATTATTAAATGTGAATGAAGGTGGTCCTCATTTGAATAGGTCAAACATGTATCTAGTATGGCCTATACTTGCAATTTCAAGGAAGTGTATAACAAGAAGATGAAATACAAACACAATACCAATGTTGGAAGACTTCTACAGCCTACTGAAGACCATAGAATTATTTGAAATTAAAATTAAAGAACTAAGAATTTATCCAAAGCCATTTATCAACAACCCTTGGGGAAAAGTCTTATTATTGATTGACACTATACAATAATTGATCAGACACTCTGATAATGGATTGGACATACTTATAAAGTAACTTAATACATTAAGATGTGTTATAGTGTCAGGCTAATGTAAATAGTGCACATAGTTATTTAAGATGTTATGTATAAATGCTATGGAATTCATTCAAATGTATTTGAAAAATAAAAAAAAAAAAAGAGAAAAAAAAAGAAGATATCGCAAAGGATAAGCTGTGCAAGACAGAAAGATTTTCTAACCATTACAGAGATATGGTGGTTAAAATACAGTCTGTATCACATTGTGGTGACTGTATCACATTGTGGTGTTGTGATGTTAAGCAGTAGTGATGGTAAATTTACCAAAGAAAACTATGCTGCATTTCTTGATGCTGAGAATAAGCTCAGGATTATTACATCAAGCTTTTGTTTGTTCCAGCCCTTGCTTGAGAATTTGAGTATCAGAATGTAATTTCATAACCACACCCAGTTTGCCGTCATTGGTAAACATGGTTAGATATAGTCCCTTTGTATCAACCTTTATGTCACAGAAATATATACCATATATGAGGAGGCCCAAGTCGGAGTCCATTGGGATATCATGATGACCTATTTTAGCCAGGAACAAATAACAAAATGAGTTTTGTCAGACATATCTACAGAGCTGCATACACACACACACACACACACACACACACACACACACACACACACACACACACACACACACACACACACACACACACACACAAACACACACACACACACACACACACACACAATATGGAGCACAGCTGACCCAGATACAACACATAGCTATATTTACTGGGTCTTCCTATTGTACTATACAAGAATATGAGTGGTGTAGAGGGATGAGGCATCCCTATCACTGTTTTCCCACATGCTAGTGCATCTTGTCCAATGGCAAATCTGTAAGATGACAGTATGTGAAATTACTGCCACTGTGGATTTTGATAAAGCATTAGTGTGACAAACAGAGATGCTGCTCCAGAATGGTTTATACAGAAGCTGGCAAATTTCATCCTCTGTCATGCAGTGCAGTTACTTAAATGACTAAGACAAAGATATGCAACCTTGTTATACTCTCTAAAATCCTATACCAACCCACAGACAGTAAAACATGGATACCTGGGAAGTGTTATGCATTGATAGTTACATTTACTACATTTGTACAGTATTGTGTTATCAGTTGCACAGTGTGGTATGCATGCTGACATTATGGAACTTCCCATCCCCATCTCCCGAGCACAAGTAGTCATTTGCACTTGCACAGTCACCCTTTCTTTATGGCCATCCTCTAAAGGTCACCAGCATGTCTTAACAAGCAACTGCATCCCACTTCATTCCCTGATTTACAACCCAGCTCACAGCAACAGCAAGGCCTTGCAGGCCATAATAATAATTACTGCAGAGAATTCATTCTACAGGCTGTTAATGAGCTTCTTCCAGTAGTCAATACATTAATTCCCTCAGCATATATTTGCCATCTGAGTGAGTCTGTGAAGTTACTTAAACAAACAGTGCTTCAAGCTCACCTCTAAAAAGGGAAAATTGTGCAGTGGGTTTATCTGGTTAATATATAAAATAAAATTTAAGAAAAAAATAGTGTTACAAACATTTGTAGTGCCATCATACAGCGCATATGATCCAGCACTACCCATACTTCCTTGCCATGTATGGCATATCACTAAACATCATAGATTATACACTTAGATACCTTTGTCCCAGCAGATATCTACGTAACAATAATAGTCTTTATGGTCTGAGCTGCAGAACCAGTATTACCAGTATTCCTATCTGATGCAAAAACACTTTTGTTCTTCCATACTGTAAAAAGTGATCACCACTTTATACTTTCCTTTGTCATTCAAGACACATGAAACTCTTCTAGATTATGAAGAGCTACTGCTGCTTGCCCTTAACAAGGAAAAAAAAGTTACATTCCCTACTTTGGTATTGATTGGTCACCTTTTTATCCTTATACACCTTGTATACAAGGTTGTGTACACCCTTGCACTGTTTAATTCTAACATACTGTCATTCAGGACTTTAACATGTATTAATTTACTACTGTAGTAACTTCTGCCCTTGGCTAACAATAGGAATAAAGTCATAATCATATTAAGAAAGAAGACAATGGCATCTGTGGAAATGCACTAATTCACTGCTACATAATGAATAACTCACACTTCAGTAATAAGGTTGCTAAGTCCATTTACTGTAGGTTGGAATAATGGACATCCTTTACCAGTTTTGAAAATCTACTGATCAGAGGTAAAAGTTGTACTTCACTGTAAAAACATCAGTAATACCAAAGTCATTAATTCTTCTGTAAACATTTTTTTTTTTATGAAAGGAAGGATTTTTTGAAATCATTTAACATAATTTCCTTCATCTCTGTCAAACAGAAGTTTCTTAATGTCCCCCTATCCTCTTAAAGTCCCCCTATCTTCAGCTGACAAAACTCATTAGTCTCAGTTATGTCTTCTTTTGTAGCTAACACTAATGTATATAGCATCTATTTATTTGTGTATTTAATTTACTTGTGTTTGTTGGTGTGTCAGTTTGTTTTGATTTGTAATAAGGACTAGATCACTGTTACACATGGACCATTTCCAAGCCAGGCCATTGCTAAAGACAAAGAGCACAGAAGTATGATATAAATCATGGCAGAATAATTGGATAATTGTGAAGAAAATAGTGAACACAAAAATGTGATACATGTACATTACAGTGATAAAATGTGACTTGAAATGTAATTATTTAAAATACAAAGTATTTTACAAATATAGACAAAACCAAAATAAGGCATTAAAAGCAAGAGATCGAAAAAATCAGAATTCCAGGAAATCTTAAAACAGTCATTTTAATTTAAACAAGTAACAAACCTATCAAGTGCCAAACAACGGAAAACAGAAACTGCTGAAAAAACGGACTGCACACGATAGGAGAGCTGGAAAACTCAGATTTAATATTCCAAATACGATACAAAATGTTAAAAAGTCCAAATAATGGTAAGCGCTTTTTAATGACTGTTTATTTATTTACTTGTATTTCTTATGCCGCATTCCTTAATTGGGAGTTATGCCTTTTTAAGGTTGTTATGGACTCTCTTTCTAATTTAGTGATGCACTGTAACCTGATAGGTTCATTCTTTTTAATTGTATAGTATAAGAGATTTTTTTGTAATCTCGTGGTTGTCTGATGAAGGCGGGTTATTTGAACCTGCCGAAAGCGCTTACCATTATTTGGACTTTTTAACATTTTGTATCGTATTTGGAATATTAAATCTGAGTTTTCCAGCTCTCCTATCGTTTGCAGTCTGTTTTTTCAGAAGTAACAAACCTAAAAGGAGATACTTAACAAATCTAAAAGGAGATAAGGTACCTTTTTTTGAACCCAATAGACTCCTACAAATCAATATTTCAGAGACCTCCTAAATTTCCTGAATAAGGAAACGTAGTCAGTTGCATGGGAATGAGCTGAGGTAGGCAAATGCTAATTTACCAGAGGTCTCCAAATGAGTCTGTTGAACCACCATTAGCTCCTCAGCTGAATACCAGAGATATCCAGCCAGTGTACTGGGTGTCTGCATCATTTTTAGATCAGCAGAACTAAGGTTATGAAGGGCATAGTATGTGAGAATCCGGATTTTAAATATGCAATTAGCTGCAGTTTGGGAACTACCCCTACACTTTTTGAGTGTGAGCATTTTTGCAATCACATTTCCTGTTTCTGGTCATGGTGCAGAGTCAGCCAAAGGAAGCAGGGAAGGGAGAACAATGGATGATGAAGGAGTTAGCAATGCTGCTGCCATTACTGATTTGGAGCATGAAAGTTTTATTGAAAATGAAAGTGTAGATGTTAGAAATTGTCAGCAAGTGTCTGACTTTAAAACTATCAAATATGAGGAAGTTGTAACAGAAATGGCATCCGGTGGACTGGCTGATGATAACCTTTGTTTTTTTTTTTTTTTACTAAATAAGGAAGAACAGGGAGAAGACTCAGAAATTTCATGGTTAGAAGTAATAGTCAGAATATGCTTTGTTAGAAAATGAGGTATTCACTGAAAAAGACTGATCTCGAAGATGGAAAGAAGAGAACTGGGAGAACTTTTACAGAAGCAGTCAAAGGATAAAAAAGCACTGTTACCTTTATTAGAAAAAAAAGATTTTTGGTTCATATAAAAAAGAAAATAAACAGTAGATAGATATTATGTTTGAAACATTCTTATTTTACCTTTAGGCTTTAATGCTAAGGACATATGATTGCTAATTTATTTGGGAAAGGAATATTTTTGTGACTTAATGTTTGAATCAGAAGATTTGATGAGTAAATTTTTTTTGCTTCTCTGTGAACAAAAGAAAGCCTGTTATCCTTGCAATTATTTTATTGCTTCTGGACAAATAATTAAATTAAAAAGGTTTATGTGCAGTTTTGAATAGATGATCTAGAGTCTAAGATGTTAAAAGTTATTTTCTTTAATGTGTTATTCTGTTTATGATATTGTAAAAACTAAAGGTGAAAGGGGCATTTGGAATGGACACTGGGAGTTGGATGTGATCTTGAAGTATGAAAAAAAATGCTATTCAGTGTCTACCTAGTGTAATTCATATTGATGGTCAAAGGAGTACTTCTAGATGTATGGGACAGTTAAAACATGTTTTTGTGGTTACTTTGATCATTTTTAATTGATCATAAAAATTAAATGTGACCAATGTGTGAAACAGTCACATGATGAATGCATACAAAAAATGCAGAATATGCTAAAGGAAGGACATTTCTGATTTGATTGTAAATCAAAAGAAGAAAATATAAAGAAAATGATGGAAAAGTTTAATGTATTATCACATGTCAATAGAAAGGTTGAAAAAAGAAATATGTGAAAAAAACTAGTGTAATAACTAATGCTATTGAACAGAAATAATGTGTGAATGCAATGAAAATGATGAAGAAGATGCTGAAAGTGATAAAACTGATGAGTAGGAAGGTAATGTTAAAGACTTTAGGAAAAGACTTCAGTAGGTGAAAGAGTACAGGCAATAGAGAAAATTTAAAAATATCCCTCAAAATTTTAAAAAAGGAAAAGAATAATTGTAGGTTTATTTCCATTAATGTTAATAGTTGGGCTAACAAGGGCAGGAGAATAGCAATATTGCAATGGTATAGAAAAATTGAATCAGAGGTTATCTGTTAACAGGATACAAGATTTATTTTGCAATTTGATAGAAAACTGGTAGAAGTTTTATGGGAAGGAAATGTAGAATGGAATTTTGGTAAAATAAAATGCTCAAGTATAATTTTTATGCTCAGTGAGGAGATTAAAGTATTAGATTTTTACATTGTTTTAGGCAGGGAGAGCTACAGTTTCAGATACTAGAAAAGGTAAAGAGGTTTATAGGGTTATAGTGGTATATGCTTCTACATCAATAAAATAATGAGAGGAGTTGTTTGAGTTACTAAATGCATATTTTATAGTGAACATGAAAATAATTCTAAAGTGGGATTTTAATATTTGATTAAGAAAGTATCAGAAAAGGCGAGGGATTGATATTAAGAAAATTAAAGTTGCCTCAAAATGTGGCAGTTTAAAATTATGTAATGTAGAAAAACAGATTTTTAAGAGGGATATTTGATATACAGAAATTGATTTGTTATGTTATCTAAAGGGGGATGTGTTAATGGATTTTCTGATCATAAGATTATTTGGATTGATTGTGGAGAAAGTAATGAAGGTATAATAGAAGGAATGGGAATTAAGATATTAATAATTAAAATATTGGTAAGTATATTTTGGAAAAATATGTATTGTATTTATTTATTTATTTATTTATTTATTTATTTATTTATGGTTTGAACATAAATACAAGAGATTTTAATGGTCAAGGATGAATGATTGGGTGAATTTAAGAAGAAATATAAAAATATGTTTGTTCACCTTTGATTGGACAAAGAAAACAAGGTTGAATAATATTTAAAAATAAAATAAAGAATTTGCTTAATAGATAGGGAGTAATTCAAATGATTTTTCAGCTATGAAAATAAGCTTTTTTGGAAAATAAAAATGGAAATTTGTTATTTAAGCAAAAGAATTTGTAAAAAGGTAAGAAAGAAGAAGTAAATGGATTAAAAATTGTGTCAGTTTTATGGGTGAGATAAAAGAGTTAAGGGGATATTGTGAGAAATCAAAACAATATATTAATGAATGTGAAGTAAATGCATAAATCAGATAAAAGAAATGCATGAATATTATGGGGAATTAAAAAAATTTGTAGTGCATCTAACAAAAAATCAGTCAAGGAAATTACACTGGGAGGCCTGGATAAGGTACTGGCTAGTGTTAATGTGAATTTCATTTCAGGCTTAAATGGTATAGAATATGAATTCTAAAAGATTTTAAAGGAAAAATAAAAAGCACTATTAATCAAAGTGTTTAATGAATGGTTGCATGAGGGTGCAGTAGATGAGAATATCTTTGAAGGCATTATTACATTTATTTGAAAAAGTAAGGTGAAAATGATATAAGAAATTACAGACTACTAATATTAAACAATATGGATTTCAACATGTTTATGAAAATATATCAGATTAGGTTTAACAAGGTTATTGACAAGGTTTTTATGCAAGGTATGTTTGGGTTAAATGCAAGTGTAGTCAAGATTTGTTATTGATCATAAGAGAAATGGTGGATTGTGTGGTAAGTAAAGATCAGGAAGTAAAAATAATAGTTGCTGATGTTAAGAAATCATTTGATTGTGTGGATCATGTCAGTTTATGGATAATTTTAAAAGAGTATGATGTAGATGAGAAAATTTTGAAGGTTCTACAATCAGTTTACAGAAATGCTAAAGTTAAGATTTTAGTTAATGGATTGTTAGGTTCAAGTATTAAACTGAATACAGGTTTGAGACAAGGATATCTTATGAGTGTGGTTCTGTTTTCATTGGTTATGAATGTAGTAGCAACTAAAGGGTTAAGTAAGACATCTAAAGGAAAGTATGTTTTAAACAACTGAGTTTGCATTCCAAACATTTTATC
This sequence comes from Protopterus annectens, assembly GCF_019279795.1. Classification (NCBI taxonomy): domain Eukaryota; kingdom Metazoa; phylum Chordata; order Ceratodontiformes; family Protopteridae; genus Protopterus; species Protopterus annectens. Next base: position 1,381,155,271 of record NC_056737.1, read on the forward strand.
ATACAAAGACGATTTATTATAATAAAAGATGAAATTTAATAGGTAGAATTATGAGATGTGCTTATGAATATCTCAGGGAAGTTGAATTAGAATTAAATAAATAGAAATGTTATGGTTTAGGAATAGAGAAGTGTATATAAAGTATTAAGTTTGCAAATACTGAAATAATTTTATTAGGGCTAAAATTTGGAAGGAAAGAAGTAATTTATGATCAATGGAATATCTTGGTTAAAATATTAATACTGGGAAATTATGGAAGACATTTAGAATGCCATATAAGAAAAGGTATATTTAATAAATTCAGTTATTTTGGAAAATGCAGGATATTTGGCTAAGGTCTATATGATTCCCAGTAAAATAAAAAAAAAATGTTACAAACTGTGTTTTTCTCTTTTGGGGTAATAGGCTAAATCCAATTAAGGGGGAAGTTTTATATGAATCAGAAGGATGGTTGATTAGGTTTCATTAATCCTATTGTTTATGGAGCTTCCATGAATATATTTAAAATGTTGTGGGAAAAAGTGAATTTAATGCAGATTTAGCATCTGATATCATTAAAAGTTAGTACTGAGAATGGTAGAAGTGTGAAGGAAAGTTTAAAAGGAAAAATGATTATGAAATAGAGGAAATTGTGGAATATCAATGTAAAATAAGAAATGTGGGGGAGGGACTTGCTACTAGTAGTTTTAACAGTTCTAGAAAAAACTGGTATAAAGATAATATTAGGTATTATGGGATAAATCATCGGAAAGGATTAATTAACTAGATACTTTATGCACTTAAGGACTGAAAAAGGAGATTCAGTAATATTCAACAGTGTCAAGATGTTTTGTGGAGATTAGGTAAAAACAAGTTACCTGTTAAAAGTTATAGGCTCTATAAAGTTCATTCACAAAGATTATGCATATTTTGTGATAAAATAGAAACATCAGAACATGCTTTCCTAGGGTATCAAAGGACAAAGAGGTTATAAAATAAGTTTTTGGAGTGTTTTTTTTTTGGTGAGTATAAAAAAGATGAGTGATATTAAAATGTACATGATTTTGTATGGATTTTATTAGATTACAGATAACATTTTAGTTGAAAAATTAGATAAAATTATGTTTGGGGTAATTTGGAATATATAGGAAGCAAGGGTGAAAGAGGTGTATTTAATAAAAAGCTTAATTTGGCTAGAATATTAAAAATGAAAATGTGGTTGTAGCAAAAAGTGTGGGAAAAGATGCCTTACTTTTTGTAAGTTTTGGTGTGATATAATTTGAAAAAAAAGAAGAGAGAATTGTGAATATATGATACACAAAGAATGTAAATAATGTAAATAATTAACATAATATAAATAAGGAAAATAATGTAAACAGTGTACAATAAAGGACCCCTGCTGTTTTCATAATGCCATAGGATCTTTTTCATCTACAGCTACCACCATCTTAAGCAGAGATGGCCTTGGTTTAACATCTGATCAAAAAAACATCTCACCCAGGAGTACAGCACACCCTTATGCTGCAATGCATACATCCAGTAACAGCCTTAGGTGAACTGGTACCCTAAATGAAGGGCTTCACAGCATCCCCCCACATGCCCAATCCCCCATGCACATTACTTGGTGCCCCACTGGCCTTATCCACTGCTTGTCTAGCTACACCACCCAGGTTATTTTTTTATTCCTTTTCCTCACAATTTGTCATACTCTTCATGTTTTTCCTGTATTCATTCATCCATTCCTTTATGAGACAAGGCTATAGTAAGATAACTGTGGAAGATGTAACTGAATTAAGCTGTGGGTCTGGTGACCATATGGGCTCTAGAACCCATTGAGATTTCTGGTTCTCTGAGGTACATTTTGGATTTTTTTAAACAACTTTTTTATCTAATAGTGGCCTGAACAAAAGTTATCATAATTGAAAGAAATTCACTCTGACTCTTTACCTTTACTTTTTCTGGTATGCTTTGAACATATCCTAACTGAACAAGACTGTGTTGTGATAATTGCAGAGAAAATAACTGAAGTTAGGTGGAATAGGTGATAGATGCTCTGAGGTGCATTTTACAACTTTTTTCCAACTTTTTGATCCTATGATGTTATTACCAAAAACATAAGTATGGAATGAAATTCAGTTTAACTTTTTTTATTTTATGGAAGAAATAAGTTGTATCTAAGGCTTAGTGATCAAAGCTGACAAAGTAGAACTTCACAATAAATTGGGAATATGAATATTTGTAAGAATTCATAATGATCTGTGTGAATAGTATTAAAAAAAAAAAAAAACAAAAAAAACAAACAGATAGCAACCGTGTCCCTCTGTGGTGCTAGACTGAGTTGACTGGGATCAATATTAAGGCAAAAATTACCATAGTGTTATATTTAGATTTTTTTAGCAGATCTTGTTAAGGATATACACATCATTCTACATACCTGATAGGGCAATTAGATTGGTTTTCTCAAGGGCCTAGTCTAAAGTCTGAGGAGAAACTCTTAATTATTTCTCACTTTTGTTTATGTGATTACTATTAAAATGTGTGCTAGACACACTTCTGAATGGAATAGAAAGGTGCAAAATATAATGCTTATTTCAGTGCTCTCTTTGTCTGCTTTAATAATTTTACTGTAAGTTTTGATTGCAAGTAAGGCAAAGTAGGGTTAAAGCCGGTTTCATTAACGGTAACGGTAACAGTAACAGTTATTTAGTTTTCCTCAAAAACGTATGGTAAGCAAATTAAGATTTGGACATCAGTTTCCACAATTAACTATACAGGGTTTGGCAGAGAAGAAATGAAAAGCATTATTGGCATTACATGCCCAACAAGAAACACATAAGAGGCTTTTAAATGTCTATCTGAACTGACTGGAGCAACTTGAGAGGGGAGGCAAGAACAAGGAAACTGTAAAAGCGGTGAATCGTTTTTGGATTATCAGAAGGGCCTTTGTGTATTTTTGACATTGGCAGAGTTCCCTGTTTGTTGTGCAGAAGCGAATGCTGGCATATTTGGGGCTCAATTTTTATCTTTGAACTGTGGTTTCTTTTTGGCCTATTATAAGGGCATTTGTTCTTTGATAACAATGGGCGATGTCTTTGCTGGCCGCGAAGAAGTGAAGGCTGTTTTGAAAATTGTGGATGTTATCAGCTAATTAAAAAGTGCTTTTCTTTCAAAGATACTTTTGGTTTTACATCTTTGGGAACAGTGTGTGTGTTGTGTTTTGACCGTTCTTTGTTTTTTATATCAGGATTATCCTTTTTTTATTGCTAAGAAGTGAATGCTGTCGCCAATCGGGGATGCCAAATATATATAAAAGGAGCTATATTGTAATGTGTTTTTCTTTCACCCATTTTTGGACGATCCTAATAATTATGGACATTTCTTAATTGTTTCATGGCTCTTCATTTTGGCTGTTTATATGAGTGTATGTTACATTTTTATATAAAATCAGTGCCAATATTAAACATGTTGTGCTATATACAGTTCTCTATACTATTTTTTGTTTACTATTGCATAGTTTGGATTCTAAATCTGTGGAATAACCAGTCGCCATTTTTGTTTTGGGTTCATAAAATATATGGGTTTTCTTTTTCTCTCTATGGATGGTTAGATTTCTTTATCTTGGACCTAAATAACTGAATTGGACACTGATTGTTGCAATCTAGAGATGTCTTTTTGCATTCATGTTTTTTTTGTATGTACACAATATGATTGCTTGTTTATATTTTTTATACTTTTCCTGTTGATGGTCAAAGCTTCTCCATGTTTGTGGTTTTCTTGACTTCAAAACATAAATAACAGCTTTGGGGTTTTGGGAATTTTTGATGTTGTAATAACCATTTGGGGCTATTTTAAGACTCAATTTGAGTTCTACTCCTCAATCAAGCCTTACCACTGATACTCCCCACCTCTCTACCACACTTACCTGCTTAATTCCCATCCTAGCCCATAGCAACCATGCCACTAGGTAATACTGTTATAATCCTCACTTGCACTATTCTAGCATATATTACATCCTACCAAACAGCTACAGTCATAACCCCAACCATTTCCACTACACTCTCTCATCAACTCCCCTCAAACACCCACGACATAATTTCATTACCCCAACAACAAACTATGTCATCCCAGTACAACTACTCAATTCCCAAACCCCACCACATTTGAACACAAAATATCCATAAAATACAACTTTTTTACTGCATATATAAAACATATTCTCAACACTCTCTCTAAACTTGCTCTCAGTGGAGATGTGCACCCCAACCCTGGCCCCACAATCAGCAACATCTCAACAAACCCCCTTCCAACTAACTCCCCCATCATCCAAATCACAAGCAACAAAAACCAAAATGATCTCCTCATCATGTCTCTTAACATTAGAAGCATCTGTAATAAAATCCAAGACCTCCATGCTTACATAAGCCTCTACTACTCTGACATCCTTATCCTAACCGAATCGTGGCTCAAGCCTCACATCAAAAGTGAGGAAATACTTCCTTCTGGATACAACATCCTCCGTAAGGACAGACTATCCAGAAAAGGAGGAAGTGTGGCACTGTTGTACAAACACCACCTCAATATCCAAATTCTCACCAATTCAGCTCCCCAGTTTGACAAGGAAGAAATACTTTACACCTCCCTCAAAGTAAACCCTAACAAATCAATCAACATTATATGGTGCTATTTCCCACCAGGCCAAAATATACCTCCCCTTGAAAACCTACTAGACTGGGCCAGTCTCTCCTTGCCCCTAGAAACTATCATCCTCTGGGATTTTAGCATCAGTTGACTATCCTGCAATAGCAAACACCCAGCCCTCCACCTAAATCTCCCTGGTTTCTCTCAGCTAATACAGACCCCCACTAGGATCAATAAAAACGCCAATAACCACACCATTCTTGACTGGGTCTTAGTTAACAAAGCCCCCACCACTTACCTAGCAGGCTGTTTACCCGACTCCCTCAATGATCATTTCCCAACCTTCCTACTAAAAAAATCACATTAATGATTGCAAACCAATTACCCACAGATGTATTCATAATAAAGGTAATTTTAACCCCAACTCTTTCACCACCTCCCTCCAGAAAGTAAACTGGTCACCTCTAAAGTATCTCAACCTAGATGAAGCAGTCCATTTCTTTAACAGTACCTTCCTCAAGATCTTTAACTCCCAAGCCCCCTGTGAAACAACATAATCAGAACTAAGAGCTCCCCCTGGCTGCAAAAAAAACACCAGGGGCCTTATGAAAACCAGGGATAAAACATGGGAATGCTGTAGCATAACTAAAAACCCCTCAGACAGGAAACTTTTCCTTGAACTACGTAACAAGCTTAAAAAGCAAGTAAAAGTAGACAAAGCCCTTTTCTATCAGACTTCCCTAATCTCCTCCCAAAACAACCCCAAGCAATTTTGGTCCACTATTAACTCTGTACTCTGCCCAGGAAATGTAAGCACCCCCTACCAACCACCTCTCTCTCCACCAGTAGCATTGCTGATTCCTTCAATAACCACTTCACAGAATTCATTCTATAGCTAACAAAAAAAACACTTCCCTACACTAATTCCCCTCTCACCCAACCCAAAACCACCCCTCCCTACCTTCTTTCTCTCCAGAGTACCCACCTCCTACATAAAAAGACTCATGACAAAACTAAAACCTACAAAACTAGCAGCCGACTACCTGCCCGCTGAATATCTAAAGATAGCAGCTGATGTCCTAGCTTATCCTATTTCCATATTAATCAACCACTCCATATCTGAATCCTATGTACCCATGCAATGGAAAATATCACACATCATTCCCCTCCACAAAGGTGGCCCCTCATCTGACCGCTCCAACTTCCACCTCATTGCCATCCTCTCTCCCCTCTCCCCTCTCCAAGATACTCAAAAAATGCATAAACTCACAGGTCTCCAATTTCCTCCTTAACAGAAACCTCCTCTCCAATACCCAGCATGGTTTCAGAGCACACCACAGCACGACAACTGCTCTCCTCTCCTTCACCAACATGATCCTCCATCACAAAAACAATGGCCTCCTCTCCTCTGCTGTATTTCTGGATCTATCTAAAGCCTTTGACATTGTGTCACACAATCTGCTACTCTCTGCTCTATCTGACCTCTCTTTCTCCACACCAACCACAAACTGATTCCACAGCTATGTACAAGGCCGCCTGCAATCAGTCATCTGGGACAACAATCTATCCACTCCTCTCCCTGTTACTCTCGGGGTTCCCCAAGGCTCCATCCTTGGCCCCCTACTTTTCTCCCTTTTCACCAACAACCTGCACACTGCCATCAAACATCCCTCCCTCATACAGTGCGCAGATGATTCCACCCTCATCTGCTCAGCCCCAACCCTAACAAAACTCCAACAGATCACCCAAGAATCTTTCTCTTCAGTTGAAAGCTGGCTTGTTATTGTTTTCCCATCTACCATGTCTTTCTGTCGAGCTTTTCTCCCCAGGCCTCTGCTGAAAAAGGACCTGTGTCCAGTCGGAATTTCCGGGTAAACAAATGTAAATAAATAAATAAATAAATAAATAATTTACAAAATACCTTAACACTCTTACCCCCAAATACAGCCACTGTCTGCGTACCTGTCTAATGTCAGAGTGGGATGAAGGTAAAATAAAAAACAGAACATATTTTTATATGTTACTCAAACATATAAAAAGCTTGTTTCCTTTTCAGCACAAAAAGATTGACACCTGTATGGATATCTGATTGTAAGGAAAATGAAAAATAATGACCACAGTAATGTTTTCAAATTGCCACTCCTAGACAGCACTCTGCTCCTGTACAAGTTATAGTGATAGTCTGTGCACATCTATGACATTTGTGATGAAAGTTAAAGAAATAATGACCACAGTGTCCCCAGCCTAGCACCAAATACAAACACCTGTGCACACTTCTGTTGTTTTGAAGAAAAATTAAAAAAATAATAATGATATCCACAGCTCCCCCATACCAGTTACAGTGACCTTTGATGCATACCTCTGAGCAGGGATGGTTTTAGACTAGGTGTGGTTCAGGTCAGGGATTACTACCAAGACTTTGTCAAAATCCACTTATACAGCTATGTGGTGTGGAGACCATCTGGCCTCCAGAAGGTCTGAGGGTCTGAATATTCTGTGATTTTTTTTTTTTTTTATTCCTTATTGTTTGAGAAATGACTGTTTAAACTGAGGAAATCACAAGATGGTCAATAACTTTCATCTATATAACTTCCACCAAGCAGTTATAGCCACTTCTTTGAACAACTCAGACTTCTGATTGTAATAATAGGAGGATAGCCATGTAATGTACTTCATCTTTGCTCCACAAAATCAGTTATCACACATTAAAGCATTCAAAGTTGCTTCACACAAATTACATTAGTCCTGCAAAGCTAAAATAATGAGTAATTAGCATACAGCCTCAATAATTATACCTAGCTTTTCTTGTCTGTGTATATTAGATGTCCTTTTAAGAAGTCCATCTTACTTCACACAAATGCACATTAATCCCTACAATGCATGGTTTGCTGAAAATTCACAAGAGCCTACATTGTCCACCAATGTGCCTGATTGTTTCCGGATGAAATTGGTTAACAGACCCACTCTCTACTTTCGTTAAAGCCATTGTTATTGAAGGTTCCATCAGTTCTCAGAGGCACTCAACATTTTCTTTCCCACTTGTTTGAATAAGTTAGTGATTTAGATTTTACCAATGTTATGTTGGTTACTTTAGATATTAAAACTTTATTCACAGTGATCCCTAATTCTGAAGGGATTGATCTTATCAGGCTTTTTTTATCACATCACAGTGATTAAAATCATAAACTGATAACTGTGATATGTACTTTGCTAGATCTGATTTTAAATAATAATGTATTCTTGTTTGAAAATCAATATTTCTTATAGAAACTTGGTGTGGCTATGGGTACCCCCCCCCCCCTGCACCAACAGCTATGCCAATTTGTTTTTGGCGCAGTGGGAACAGGGCCATGTTTTTAATAATAATCCATTTAGCACTTTTATCAAACATTATGTGAGGTTTGTGGATGATATTTGTTTTACTCTGGACAGGTGGAGTAGGTGAACTTTATGAGTTCATTACCTACTTAGAATCTACATCAATGTTTCTGAAGTTTACTGTAAATTATTCCATGCCTACCATTGATTTCCTGGATGTTACATTTACAAGAATATGCACGGTAGATTGGAAACCAAGCTATACAGGAAACCCTGCTGGAGGAACAGTGTCTTACACAGATACAGCATGCACGCCTCTCATATTTTTTCTGATATAGTCAAGGGGCAATCTTTAAGGATATCTCATCTCTGTATGAATGAAGATACAATGCATGAGATGATGAGTAACTTACATGATGGTCTCCTCACTAGAGGTTACCAGAGTGGACAAATAGAAAACTCAAAGAGGCAAAAGAGGAGCCCCATATTTCTCAGGTGTGCTCAGATATAACCATCCTAGACAACGCATCAATAAGCCCGATGTATTGTTTACATTTTCAAGTAATATACAGCAATTTTGTGAAGATATTAGAAAGAATTGGTCTATTCTGACAGCTGACAGTAAAGTGGTGTGGATTGTAGGTGAATGTCCAGGTTTTGTTTTTAGGAACAATATGAACATTAAGAGGCTGTTATGTTATGGACCTAAATGTCTGACTCTATAGTCAGTATTAGGTAGGGGTACGTTTCCTTGTAGTACCTGTAAAGCCTGTTCCTCCATTTCCTTAGATGTTCAATTCACTCATCAAGTGACTAGACGTGTCTTCTCACCTAGATTTATGGCTACATGCAGGAGTAAGAACTTAGTTTATTTAGCCAACTGCTATGCATGTAAGTGTTTTTTGTGGGAAAAACTACACGACAGTTAAGAGAAAGTATTTTAGAGCATCTAGGTAATATCTGTAATAGGGTTCTTATGAATGCATTGGCTAGTCATGCAGCTTCAATAGGATATAATGTTTTTCATTTTAGGGTCTTACAACTAGCAGTACTTAGCAATAGGAGAGGTAATGTTAATAATGAAGTGGAAATGCTTGCAGCTAAATGAGTTATATCTGTACGGGAACATAGGCCTCCAGGCTTAAACTCTGGTATTCCTCTCAGACCAGCCTTAATTAAGAGGCAGTGATCTTTGCTAATTGTTTTATTAATGCAAATTTTTGATTGGTTTACATTCTCTTTTTTCTCCTTTTATATAGAATGTGTTTTGTGATTTTATCATTCGGATCTGAAGAAGAGGTAACCCCGCAAAAGCACTAATCCTTGGAGTAAAATCACCTTTTGGACTCTTTGGACTATTGGTTTCTTGGCTGGCTGTGTTGGTGTGCTCACATTTGCATTTTTCTATTGACTACTTTAGTGTGAGCAACCTTTAGTAGTTGTTATTGCTCTATTTTTGTTTTTCCTTAGAGGTAGCTGTCAGAACCTTAAACTGACATGACAAAACATATTTTTTCTCCTTCTTTCATTTAGCTAATCCTAATGCTGCATAGTGTGCTAACTGCACACAACATCCACATATTCTAACTTAATATCCTATCCTCTTGGTATTTCATGCCTTTCTCATAACACATCACATCACCATAAACTGGACATTATTGCACATTCATATTTTTTGTTAGCCAAAACATCTATCTCACAGAGATTGCTTGTTTAGCTATACTAACAGATGACAAATTATAACTTCTTGATTTCCTTACGCAGTTCTTGTATTGCACTATATTTTCTAATTAGGTTTCAGAGCAGTCTCTCTGAATGTTGTTTCCTTGCTAAATGAATACTGACTTTAATGCAACATATAGGGAGAACCAATAGTTTTATGGCAGACCTTGGCCTGATCTTCTAAAATTTCAGACCATCTCTCTCTCTCTCTTTCTCTCACATACACATGTATATACACATGCATACACGTGCACACACACACACACACACACACACACACACACACACACACACACACACACACACACACACACACATACATGCACAGAAACATGAATAGTTGTTATACTAAATATCAAAGCTGCACACTTTTGCTCTGCACTGCTATTTTTTAAGTGTCTTTTTAGTCAATCAAAAATAAATGATATACTTCTCTTTCTATGCACAAGTGGATGTTTAAGAATTGTATCTAATACCAGTAACTTAATAACTATTGATGAAGGGCTCCTGCTAACCTGAAAGCTCAAATAACTGCAAAACCTATGTTTGTCCAATAAAAGGTATTATACTGTATCTGTATTCCAGTATATTTGTATCTTCTGTTAGTGGATTAACACAGCATTTCTTATATTTTGCCTGTAGTCACTTGTATATTTTATTTGGTATATGCCAGCCATACCCATTGTGTTCTATATTTTTGAATCACATATTATGTGTATTTGATGTTAGCAAGCCTTTTTCTATGCTAGTAATTTCTTTAACTTTTTATTGTGTAAAGCAGACTATCTATTTGATACCAGTTTTAAGAACAAAGAGGATCCCCATGCAAGGAAATATGCATATTTTTTCTCTTTGAGAGGGATATACCCTTGACTATGAATATAGAAGCTATTATTTAAGAAACAGTTTACTATAAACAACTCTGGTATGAAAAAAATCCACATGGCTTGAATACCAGTTTTGATTTTTCAGTTTTGGTAATATGCAAATGCAAGACTAGCACATATGCAGATACCAAGATAACATGATGTCCTGTAAGAGCATAATATTTGCAGATTTAGTTTCTGATATTGTGAACTAATTTGTGCTATTTTGCATGAGTGTATAATCTGACACTTCCAAAAGCTAAATATTCACTTGCACTAGTTATGAAAAGCAATTATTCTGAAATAGAGCTGTTTCTTTCTGCCTGCTGATCAGTTATTTGAAAGCATGAATCACACTTTATTAACAGTAAAGAAATAGAAGCAAATTACTTTGTGTTTCCACAGTTTCATTTTCCTTGAATACCTGGGACCAGCAAGGCAACATAGACTAACACTGTGAAAATTCCTAAATTGGTATACTGGTCAGACTTCTGAAACTGTGGTCTGAATAAAGTTATTTTCTGCTTCTTTTGTTATGATTAATTCAGTCACTGATAGTAAATGGCACTGCAAGAACAGAACAGTTCACCTAAGCTTCAAATTGAGTAGAAAGTCATTTTCTCAGTCTGACATAATATTGTCCGACATACCACTGCTGCTGCTTAATGGTGAATAAATAGTATGGCAGTATTTCAATATACCAATAAGATAAGATTTTATTCTAAAATATCATGAAATACACTTATACAGCAAAGTTGCTGGTAGTATTATGTAGCTTCATTTTACTGGTACTATAACAAGATAATCAAGAATTTCCATAATTTCAAAGAAATTCTATCAAGTTTTCCTTTAAAAATGGGGTTTAATTCCATGGATCTGAAGATCCAAAGGCAACTAAAGAGCAGAATGAGATCTTTTTCCCCAAAACTGCTGTCAGTATTAGTTGTACATCTCACTTTGTCACCAAGGACATCTTTATGCTACATTGCCCTACTACTTACAATTAAAATATTTAACCCTTGATCCTGGCCGTGTACCTGAACTAGTGGCTTCCCCATGTTACTGGCGGACTCTGTTGGGGTGATTTAGGGTGCTCACCATGACTTATGTCCATGTTCAACACTGGGTATCCCTTTCATGTAAAGTGATACCCTGCTTGCCAAGTAGGGATCCCCCTTTTTCCCCCACCTTATCTACAGAATTGCATTCCCTCTCTGCCAACTAGATTCTCATGTTCTCCGGCAAAGTGCTAAGGGCTTGTTCCCTCACCAAAAGGTCTGCCAGCTTTTCAAAAGTGGTGGCCTGACTCCAACTCACCCACATATGAAAACTTTCATCTGCCTTGGGTCTATGCTCACGAAACTTTTTTTCTGTAAACTTCAGGTGTTAACTTAAAACATTCCAATAATCTTTTTTTAGCTGTAACATAGTTTAAGCAATCAGTATCAGGCAATTTATAAACAGCAGTTACAGCTTTACCATGGAGAAAGGGGTTCAGGATCCATACCCAGAGCATTATATGTTTACATACCCTTTCAAATATATGAATAAAACTATTAAAAGTATCACCCTCTGTAAATTGTGGAAGAAATTTACTGACCTTTATTGCTTCTGGGATTCAGTTCTTCCCTTTCCCATTACCTCCATGACCCTGGCGAAGGGTCAGCATCTCCCTCTCATGTTGATGCTGCTTCTCCTTTTCTTCAGCCTCCAAACTTGGCAGTAGCTCATTTACTTTGTTCTCCAAATGCTGCAGTCACACTGATGACTCCAGTTCTCTTGCTGATGACTCTAGTTCTCTCGCTGATGACTCTAGTTCTAAATGTTTGATCTCCAGTTCAATTCTCTTTAACTCCAGATAATTTTTTTAAGTCCTCTGAGGAAAAGTTGAACAGCCCTGTTTCTGAGGGCTGCACATTCCCAAAGCCAGGCTGTCTTTCTGGTTGCTGGTCTGTGCTGCAGCTGTGATTAAGGCTGCAGTCATTTCCCCTTTAGTCAGGGCGGCGTGCACCAGTCCTTTGGGTTAGCAAATCTCAGCCAGCGGATTCCTTGTCAGCTTGCTATAATCCTCTGCTGACAGCCTTGCCTGCTCTCCCTGACTAAGTAAGCTAACAAAAAGTAAATAAATAAAACTATTGTGAGATGAAACTCTGAATGTCTACTTTGTGGCTGCTTGAGTGTACACCTTTTTAGTGACAGCTGCTTACAGGCTGCAAAAAAAAAAATTTTGTTCTCACTCCTGAAACTAGAATAACTCTTGCCAATGCCTGTCTCCTCCCTAATATCTTTTATAGCACACAGATCTATACTAACCTTCAGTCTACACTTCTCTCTAAACTTGAATCTACCTACAATAAAGTGGCTAGATTTGCTGCAAACCTTACCTTACAAATCCCACCACTGTCTTGCCCTCAAGTCACTATACTGGCTTGATTTTCCAAACCATCTAAAATATACCCAACTTCTCATTATTCACTCCATTCTCAACAAACCATTTTCCTGTCCTAGTCTCTCTTCACTAGTCTCCCTTTACACTCCCACTCGATCACTAAGGAGCTCAAATCAACATCTGCTACAAATTTACAAACCTAACAAATGTGCAGGACAGAACTTATATAGCTACTCTCCAGCCATCCTCTGGAACAAGCTTCCCCTGTAACCTCCACCCTTTAACCTAGCACACATCTTGGTCTCTCTTCATACCTCTCTCACCTTCCCTTCATCATCTTACTATTCATTTCTTTCTTCCTCCCTATCACCTATCAAACCCCCTCTTCCCCTCACATCTTCCTGCCACTACTTACCTTTTACCTCATGACCTACTATTGCCTACCTAACTCTTGTATTTTACCTTTCCCAGCTCCTTGCAGGCCACCTATTTGATACAAGGACTCTCACTATTGCCAATCTACAAATCCTATCAACTCATTATCATCCGTCTTCACTATTTCTGCTATCTCCTCTCCAAATCCCACTCCCCCCCACTTATCCTACTTACATCACCCTCAACTACCCTCTGTCTGCTCTAATTCCATTACAACTTTAAGCTATCATCTAACTGTATCAGTATTATAACTCTCACTGTCCTTCCTATTTTTATGAAATTAACTATTACTACTCTGTGTATTTAGCAAAATTTGTGTTTGACTATTCTTGTATTCTTTTATTGATTATTGTATAAATTGCTGAATATTTGAATTCCTGTATTTTTTACTGTATACTGGAGCTTTTCTTCCCAGCCCTCCTCTAAAAATGGGCTCTGTCCCAGTTGGACTATTCCAGTCAACAAATGTTAAATAAATAAATAAATAAAATTAATATCCCACTTCTGCTCACCAATATGTGATGTCTCCATGATGGACCAGTAATCAAGGAGCCTGAATTCTCACCACTGACACTGAAGAGGGATGTGCACTTGGAATAGAAATGGATACACTCAGTATTTCCAGAGGCAGATCTGTCTGCATCAAGCACAAATTTCCTTAAGAGCATGTGTTAAAGTCACTTTTACCAGTTTCAGAAAAAGGTTTCAGGCATTGAAATGGGCATTAACATAGGTCAAGGTATGATGTTCCCATGCTGGGCAAGTAATCAAGGAGCCTGAAGCACAATTTCCCTTAACAGCACACGGGGAACACACTCAGTCCAGGGTCTAGATCTCTCTATTCTTTTTCCTCCAGGTCCCCAGTAAGACACCCCACTGGTACAGCTGTAGGGTTAGGACCTCAGCCGAGTGTCCAAGCCAAGACCTCCAGCACCCATTCTGTTAGCCCAGTGCTTGGTGTCCCTGCTCCAAGTAGCTGACACACATACACTGTTAGATTTGATTTTTCACAACACACACACACACACACACACACACACACACACACACACACACACACACACACACACACACACACACACACACACCTGTGGCAGATTTACCTGCTGTGTCCCCTTCTGCCTAGAGTATAAGGTACTTATCACCACCACCAAACACTCCACAATCAGCTATTCTAAGGCCCTTAACAAAGGGTGTCCAATTCTACTGTGTAATGTTAATCATAATACAAATAGTAGCATCTGACCAAGACAGCTAGGCCTTCAGGAGTGGCCTGCACAGTGTCACCAGATAAATATAAGCACTCTGAAAGGCTAAGTACTTTCTAAAAGGACCAGCCACAATAAAAGTTTTTAATATATTTAATAATAAATAATAAAACCACATGAAAATACTAAATATATTTTCACAGTAAACCACAGAGTTCAAATCACAGGAAATATTGAAAACAACATTGATGGAAAGACTTGTACAAATAAAGAAAAGCAATCTCTAACCTAAGTTTCATTATATTCCTGACTGAATCTAGGAGAATTACTATTCCCTAATAACTTACTTAATAGAGCAAGGCACAATGAAATACATGAGCAGTCTTTCTAGTCAGGTTCCCCAAAACAGAATACTCAGAGATTACTACCTGTAAAATATAATATCCAAGATGGTTTGCAGAATGTCATCTAGTCACCTGGCTCTAAGTTCTCACAGTATCCCCCTTTGAAGATGAGACAGGAATTTAGCATAGACAGGTACAAAACACATCTAAATGTTTATGGCAGTGCATGGGGCTTCCCTACTTTTTACTGAGCTAATGAACAAAGACTTCTTCAAGACACACCATCTCCAGTTGTATTCAGCACTGTGGGTGATGTTTTAATGGTTTAATAGCTCATTTAAATTTTCCTTATTTTTCTTAAAGTATGCTACCTAGTTAACCTTTGCTGTCCCAGTATCTTCTATTAGGACATATACATTTATTTCAGTCACAATAATACATGTACATTCCTTTTCACTCCAGCAGGGTGTACTGTTGATACATTTTAACACAAGTAAACCTCACAAATATATTTTCATCACAAGCATCTGTACAAATCAGTTTGATATACATATGACATATAATTATTTATAAAATCACAGCTAGCTGTGTTGGCACAAGTCATACATCCACTGCCCTATTTCTTCTGGCATGGCTGGCAGTATCTGCTATCATCACACAAGGCACAGTATATTGCACAGACAAGAAGCAAAGAAGTAATGGTCATGCAAAAGAGCTCAATGAGGATGCCATTACTGCAGGAAAATACACTAAATAACAATGACACAAGATCCAGATGTGTTGTATAATACAGCACCTATCTATGAGCTCAACCTTGTCTAAAATGTTGTGAGCAACTTAACTTAAGAAAGAAAAACAAAAGATCTAAAGACATAGAAGACTGCAACATAACTTTGTTAGCTAAAGAACTCATCCATATCTAGAGAATTTACAGTATTATGTGGTCATCTGGAAGATTTTTTTACTAAGAAGTTAGCTTTCATAACTGAACTTCTAAAGTCATTTGAAGAATGAACATGGCATAGTGAATATTGATTGTCTGTACCAAATATTAACCAGTGGACATACTGACCAAGAAAGAGGTAGTTTTGCTACTTGTGAATACTCATAGATAGTGTTTTATCTGTCAGGCAGGGTTAGCCTTAAAGAAAAGACCAAGAAGCCAATTAGATCATGTAATGCAGTTTACAAATCCAAAAGGCTAGGTAGGCTGATAATGCTTTTCTCCAGTAAATGCACTCACACTTTTAACATTTTGAAGTAGCAAGAGGTCTAAGGCTGGGGCAGTCTTGTTCTGCTTTTCAAAGAACAACTGCAGGAAGTGAAGTATTTTCATATTTGCAGAAGTTCTAGAGGTAGTCTGCCATCGAGACTATACAACACTTGAGGGGCTCCACCCTGTCTGTCCTAACCCAGACGCAATTACAATTGCACTATTATTATAGATGACCCTCCTGACCTCATAACTTCAATCAAATGCACATCCAAAACATAACCTAAGCCTTCGCAGACTAAAAGTATTTCAGTATTAAAATATAAACACTGACCTTAAACTGCTAATGAAGGCTAAGTAGTTAGGCAGTGTGTGAAGATAGTCATCAAATGCCATTCATAAGGATGCCAGAAACAGTCTGCTTACAGTCCAGAAGATGTCAAAGGCAGATAGGAGTACGTTAAGAAGCTACTGAATGAAGACTATCTCACTGAAGCTGTACTGCCTCATGTATAATCTATGCTGAAAGATGAATTATCCACTCTATAATAAGTCAGAAGAGCACTAAAAATGTAATCAGATGAAATCATGAAAGAAATCATCAAAATGCTGGGTGCGTTAAGAGAGAAATGCCTCCTAGGTGAGATTCTTGTGGCATGGACAGAAAATTCTATCCCAAATGACTTGCAGAATAAGTTTGCTAGTACCAGTGTGAAGGAGCAAAGGGGACATTCACAACTGAAGGCAGTGCAGAGGTGTCAAAACTCTTAGCACATTAAATGAAACTGATGGAGAGGGCAGCTGATAAATTAATATGTAGAGTAATTAAGCTGAGAGATGAGCAGTTCAGATTCAGATCAGGAAGCAGCCCAAATGACCCAATGTCATTGAGTAGACATGAATGGCAGGATTATGTCATTCAGAGCCATAACTAGAGCAGGGTGAAAGAGGTGGCTGCCCTGTTGGAAACTGTTGGGGGGATGCAAGCGACACCTGCTAATGGTGCAAAAGTATAGTACTAGCAATTCTTTATGAAGCTTTGAGGCTATTGCACTCCATATAAGAACTGCAGGTCTGCTCTGAGCTGAACCACTGTGTCTGCATTTTGCTTGAGGAAACTTTCCTTTTTTCTCCTCAGTGTTTAGTTGGGATGGGACACCAGTTTGAAGAATGGCACAGGGTGCCAGATAACCCAGCTGTTATTCTGATGTCATTAACAAATAAAGATTTCTTTCTTTATTATTTATTTATTTGTCTTTACCTTTATTTACCAGGAAAGTCTGACTGGGTAAAACACTTTTCCAGCAGAGACCTGGCGAGAAAAGCTCCAGCAAATAGATTTAAAATACTCATGACAAAACATTTTTTTAGTAAGATAAATTAAATAGAGAGCTCTAAAGACATCTAGATGCAAAGAGGTAATTATTTTGTATTGACACTATACAAAGATAAAACTAATATTTCTTCTATCCTGACATTATACAGGATAAGCATAAAACACTCAGTATGCAAACAGTTCATGTGCAATATATGTGACAAGCAGACATTAGACAAGACTTACAAGAAATGTGTTGGGAGGGCTACAGTATATATGTTAGGAATAAATAACAATGAGGTAAGGAATGTGAAACATTAGTCAGATGGTAGATAGTAGTTAATGGTAGAAGAGGCAGAGAGGCACTGTAGAGCTGATGAGTCAAGGACTGCGGAAGTCAGAATACTAGACTACCTGTTGATAAAGCACCTGATTATCATAGACTGGTGCAGAGTATTTGAAGGAGATGGATACAGTGAAAAGGTCAGAAAGACATTGAAATGTAAGGTGGGGATTAAGGTAGGAAGGATATTGAGGAGAAGTGGCAGCATTTTTGTTGTAATAAAGAGAATGGAGATTATAAAGGGGGATGGTGTATGAGCTGACAAATGAAAACTGAATGGTTTAGGTGTTGTTTTAGTATGGGCTTGAAGGCAAAAAGTTTCATAATATGCTTTAGATATGTTGTGATGTTCCAGAGATTAAATACATATTAGGAGAGTTGTGAGTCACCTATTAAGTTACTATATTACATACATACATACATACATGCATGCATACAAATGTTTCAAGCACAGGCATTAAAGCCCTTCTAGCCTGCCAATATGCCAAAACACTTGTTCCCATAATAAATGTCCAGGCTGTTCTTAAAATATCTAAACTAGTACTTGCTTTAATGTAATTTGGTAGTCTGTTCCAAGCATCAGCTACTCTGTCAGAGAACCAATTAGTATTAGAATCTTCTACATAGGTTATCTGATGATTCTCTAGTACTTTTTCATAACCTCAAACATTCCAAGAGGTAGTTGTCCCTAAATGCCCTATATACCTGAATAAGATCTCATCTTAAATATCTATAAGAGACACTGTACAAGTTCAGATATTTTAGTCTTTCATAATAACTTCGATTTTCACATCCATGGATGCCCTTAGTATATTTCCGCTGTACTCTTTCCAGTTTATTCATGCTTGTTTTCGTATAGGGTTTCCATATTGTTATTCCATACTGAAGTTTAGGTCTAATGTAACTAACAAACAATGATTTCATTATGTTTGATTTCCTAGACTTTTTAAATATTTTTATACAACCTGTAGTTCTATAACTATCATTAGCCAATTGGTTGATATGATTAGAAAAACTCATAGCTGAATCTACCCATATACCAGGTCCTTAAATGAGTCTACAGTTTCAATCACTGTGTGCTGTATTAAATATTCACCTTTTGATTTACGTCTCCCAAATCTCATATGCTTAGTTTTTGATGTATTTATCAACATATTATTCTCCTGTGCCCAAATCGTCAATTTAGTCAAATTATTTTGCAGATATGCTTTATCTGTAACACTTGTAATCAGTTTACCCAATTTCAGGTTGTCAGCATATAGATTGTAGAACAACTCAGATGAAAAAGTAAGGTCTGAAAGATACAATTTATACAAGTAAGAGCCTAGTACAGAGCCCTGTTGGACACCTTGACTGTAACCAAGGTTTCACCTGTCCAGTTGGTGTGTGATACTTGCCATGTTCTATTTGTAAGCCATGCAGCGGTCCATCTTATCAACAGTACATCAATACCTAGTTGTACTAATTTATTGATCAGTGTTTTGTGCATGACCCTGTCAAATGCTGAAGTTAAATCTATATAAATCACATCACAGCACAATTTTTCATTCATAGCTGTTATTATATTATTATAGAACATCATGGTGGCAATACATCTGTTTTCAACATATGCATGCTGATATATGGTTTCAAGTCCCAGCCTATCCAGTTCTGACAATAACATATCCAGTATTACCGTCTCCATTATTTTTCCACAACATGAAAGTAGACTTAAGGGTCTATGTAATTCTGGGTATGTCCTACTCCCCTTTCCCTTAAAGACAGGTTTAATAAGTGCATGTCTCCAATCTCGAGGAATTTCCCCATATTTATATGACCTAGTATGACCTAGTGAATAATAACTGTAATAGCAGTGTAAGTTCTTGCTTAAGTGTTCTCAGGTCATTGTTACTTATTCCGTCTCCTCCCTGTGCTTTGTTTGGATTCAGTTTGCACAATTTTTTTTCAATATAATCTAATTTGATTCCTAGTATCTGGGGTTACCTGGATGTCAATAGGACAACTTATCACCCCTTTTGTGGAGCCAAACTGTTTTGCATAAGATTTTGTAAATATATCTATAATCTGTTGTGTCTGAGAATACATTTTAGAATCTGTACACAGTTTATCAATTTGTGTATCTTTACTCCTTCCTCATCTTATGTATCTATAAAAATGTATTAGACTTTGTTGTGATTAATAACAGTTTATTGGTTGAGTGAAGGACTCTACCTGAAGATCAAGTAAATACAGTTAGGACAAGGACTGATCCTTGAACAATTTTAGACTGAAATGAACCAGATTCAGGAGTTTTGTATCAGCAAGAGATAGTAAACGTCCTTAGCCTTAGTGAGAGAACCAAGAAAGTGAAGTAAGACTGAAGTTTAGGGTGTGTAGCTTATATATAAGTGGGCTATGAATATTCCACCTCCATAACGATTTCTGTCAAATGAATTATACAATTTATTAGTGATAGAGCATATTGCAGTGAGCATATTATGTCCTGATGTAAAAACATTCTGACTTTTTGTTAGAAGTCCTTACTTATTTATGGAGCCGCAGTTTTTCTCATATTGAATTTCCTCAATTATTCTAGTTAGAGGGCATATGATAGATAAGAACCAGAAGTCAGGAACTTATGAAAGTGAGGAGATCTTTGGGCTGGGCATGTATACACATCAGGCTGTGGAGGGACTATACTAATTGAGAATAAATGATTGCATGCCTGTGCAATGGGTTTAGGGTGCTGCTAAACTTGACAACACGTTTGTACAGTATTTCTCGAAATTAGAATTCAGGGATGAGTAGTGTTAATTGAGAGGAGACTGGATGAGAGGTAGGAAGCAAGGTAGATTTTTGTTGGATTGCATAGTGTGAGAGAGATGCCAATGAATTAACTGTAGTAATACTAGAAGCTAAATATTGTAATTGATTATTAGAGAATGGGCAAACTGTGCATCAGCACCCTGACTTGGGAATGAATGTTCTCCAACAGGGTATTAATGTACAAGTACTGCGCGGAGAAAATGAGTCCGCTGCCTCATGGCAGCATATCAACCTGCCACAGAGCTCAGACTGCTAAAAACTAATGTTTGACATTACTTTTACACTCACTAAGCAGTGCTTTTGCTGTTTAGTGAGTGTAGAAAAAAAAAACAGAAATAAGTGTATGTGTGTGCATATGTATATGTGTGTGTTCATTTTTCTGTTTGCATGCGTGAGTGAATTCATGTATGAAAGCAGAGGAGACTGTGTGTGTGTGTGTGTGTGTGTGTGTGTGTGTGTGTGTGTGTGTGTGTGTGTGTGTGTGTGAGTGAGAGAGAGAGAGAGAGAGAGAGAGAGAGAGAGATTGGTGTGTGAGGGAATGCAGGTATGAAAGCAGAAGTGATTGTGTGTGTGAGAGACATTGAGGCATTGAGAGCGATTCTGTGTGAGTGAGTGCATATATGAAAGCAGAGAAGAGTGTGTGTGAGAGAATGACTGAGAGAGTGAGATCAATCTTGTGTAAATTAATGCATGTATAAAAGCAAAAGTGACTGTGTATGAGAGAGAGAAAATGGGCTGTCTGTAAAATTGTTGTGTTTTACTTACTTATTTCGTTTTTTAAGTACTATAGCATTTTTTTTATATATCTTTGATGTAAACTGCTTCCTCCAACACCATTAGCATATACTACAGAAAGTGTGAAACATTAGGCAGAGGAACTATTTTACATCAAAACTATACAAAAAATAATATAGTATTTTAAAAAATAAGTAAAACACAAATTTTGAGAGAGCCCATTCTGTAAGCGCAATAATGCCCTCCAGAGTGTGTGTGTTAATGTGTAATTAACACCCTTCCAGGGGTGCAGAGGCCCTCCGCCTGTGAAATCGGGCCTCACAACACCCCTGGTGGATGTTAATTACACATTAACACACACT